>NC_142418.1:7185000-7352500 GCF_059516105.1 Syngnathus floridae | reverse complement strand
ACTTGTGGAACTGTCAGGGTTGGGAAGGAGTGTTTTTGGCTACTGATCATCATTTGTCCATATTGATTGAGTGTCCGGATAGCACAGTGACCTCGTGGCACACGTCTGCCTCACAGCGCTTCGTTTTGGGATTTGAATTTTGGCACAGGTTGTGACGCTAATGAGGATGAGCGCTCTAGAAAATTAATGGATGGATTGATCTGATTTAAAGGAACATCATCAAGATATTCAAAGCTTTTTTTTTTCTCTTTGAAATACAAATTAGGGATCATCTTGGATTCAGGATGGTTACTCGCTGATACTGGAGGGTCCATTAAAGATTAAAAAAAAATGTAAGCAGGAAGGTGTGAAACATGGTTCTCACGTCTCATCATCACATGCATGCATGCATAAATGGATAAGGGCTTGTGCGTGTTAGACCTTAGTGAGAACAGCGTACACCATTGAATTGTCTGCACTGTCAACTCTGCAGCCGGTTTAAAGACTGCTGATGAGTTGGAGAGGTGAAGTTTCCCCTCTTGTAATTGACTGATTATTTGAGTATATCAATTTTTGTTTGCAGCCACAGGAAGCTCTCGGGTGTGAATTTTGTGGTGAACATGTCCATGTAAGCAGCAAGCTTCCATTGGAGTGCATCCAATGGCAGAGCAGCTCTGACTGAAAACAACCATTGATCAAAACTATGGTCATTTTTATGGCTCTCCGTCTTTATTCTGGCTTTCCTTGTAGTAGCATTGCCGCAAACAAAATTCATAGAACAAAGAATGTTTTGTAAGTCAGTCTTACAGACAGAAGTTCCGTACCTCATTGCCCAGCAAGCTACCAGGATATTGCCCATGCATGACATTTATCTGATGGCCTGATCCCCCGCAGAAGGCCAATCTGCCATCAAAATAAGACAAATGTGCTCGTGCTTGTTGGTGGAGCATCAAAACACAACAATAGTCTGTGTACTCCAATTTAATCTGTTATGGTAGACATTTTGGGAGCAGCCAGTGGTACATTAGATTTAAAATCTCCTGTCCATCCCGTCAGGGATATATATTTTCTGTGTGTAGTGCTAAGGCCACACTTTTATTGCAATTACAGTGGTGCCTTGAAATAAGCGTGACCTGACTTATGAGCTTTTTGAAGTACGTGCTTTCATTGGGTCAAGTTTCTCTCTTTCTCTTTGCATCTCTCTCACGCTCTCGCCCTCTCGCTCACGCTGTCTAACTGAAACAACCGCTTTATGTGTTTTCACTTAATGCTAACACATAATGGGAAAAGTCAAGCTAATAAATAATATTGATGTGGAGATGAACACGCTTGGGACGAACCAACAATTTGCTTTGGAATAACTTATGTAGTGTCAACCAACATAGTAAGTAATATTTTTCATCTCGTGGCCGTTCCACCCTCGCAAGGTGCCACCTGTCATGTGCTGAAAAGAGTTGCCAGAGGGGGCACGGGCAGCCCAGAGTGATCGAGACTGCAGGCGGTCTGATTGGTCGGCCATCTGTCTCCGGGAGTGAGCAGATGTCTGAGTAGGAACACCCATCTCCGCTCGCTTCCATCTTCACCTCCGTTTGCTCTGCTTTCCTGTTGTGTATGTGTGTGCGTGTCTTGTTGCGGTTGCGGTTCTTTGACGTGCCGCACTCTGCTCGATGTAGGTCCCATCAGGGCTTCCAGATGGGTTGACTTAACAGTGAGCAAGTCCATGTCATCACGAAGAGGTGCTTAGTTAGTATCTTAAGACACTTTCAGTAAACACTTTGATGCATATGCATATGTATTCTCACTGACAATAGATTTTTCTTCATGTCCATCTATACAAATCACATTTTTAATTTTGACATTACTTTTTGACAGTCACATTTTTGATGCAGCTCCTGTTTTGGATCTCTTATTTTGCTACAGAGGTAGTGATACAATACTCATAGAAATGTATTGTGCAGATAACCAATATCCACATTTCATTATTATTGGGGATATCATTATTTGAACATTATAGCGTAATGCAGGCTACAAATATGGATTTTTCAAACGTGAGAGACCCAACATATGATATGCTTAGCTGTGGAATTAAGAGCCGCTCTCTCTATCCCTCACACCAGCATAACCTTGGTTGTCACGGCAACAGTTTGCAATACTGCCTTGCAATCTAAGAACCTCAAAAACTATTGCTCACGAATGAATGGGGCTCAATTCAAAACATAGCAAGAAACATCAATGCAAGGTGAGTGTGTGGGCATGAGCTCGGCGCCTAATTGGCAGGAGTGTCAAACATGACCCGGGGACTAATTTCACACGACTGACGTGCTAATGCCTCACATTAAATCGCAACATTTAAAGATGAAGTATGCAGCAGAGAAAAAGTCCGAGGGAACCAAGGAGACTTGCAGTTGATCTTGTTCGCCGCTAGAGAGAGGTAGAGACCACAGAAATTAGACTCCATACAGACAGTAATTATTGCATAGTAGTACTGTTTATTGGCTTGGTCAATGTTTCTCGGACAGTGTAGACTTTTTCATGTCTGCAAATTGTGCGTTAAGGTTGGCAAAAAGTGAATGACTTCTGCTGACTTGAACTGAAAACATTGCCTGGTATTTTGTTAAAATTATGGAAGTCTCTCAACACTCATGTTAACTGTATATTTCACTACTGCCCTTTTTTAGTAAGCTCAACTGTTGAAATGTAAACATAGCATTTGTTTTCTGCCTTTCTAGTGTTGCATTTGCTGAACGCTCGAGTTATTCCCAGCCAGCGCGTGTGATGATGTCATGGTGAAAAGGTCTATAGTGCCACTGGCATTTTATCATGTGGTTTGAGGCGCTGTGTGCTCAGGTTCAGTGTCAAACCCCATGTGGTCAGAAGCAGGTCTTCCTTGTGTGCTGTTAAATGGCAACGCCACAGGAGATAGGCCAGTTGCGTAGTCTACATATGCACATACATAAGCGACCAGTGTAGCTGAGGGTTAATTATAGGCCTGTATATATCAGTGGAAAAGATAAGAAAAAAAAAAATCATTCCTCTGACAATACAAGCAATTTCAGGTACTAGCCACCAGAGAGTCCATTAGATGGCCATATTTAAGAGTCTTTGTAATCATAGCCAAGGCACAGTTACTATTGTGGTAGATATTGGGTTACTGACATAGTTGTCACACTGGTTAAAAAACAGAACTAATGAATCCTTCACTTACCGGTTTGTTTTCGGTCAAATTCATTTTGATGACTTGTTGACTTGTAACAACGACAACAACAGAAAAAAATAATACGCTTCACGATGCGGAAATTTGCATTTTCAAAAAAAATGTTTTTGTTGATCACAGCCTTAAGTTCGTCACCCGTCTCTCGCACCTGCAGTAAGCTCAGCACCCACAGACAATATGTCCAGCCTGAGGTTGTATTCATTTAATTCACATTCATCATAAGAAGTGCATTTCAGAGCAACCTGTTTCTCGCATCTCGAGTGATTTTATGATAAAATATTTGATCAGAAATGCTCGCTGATCAGCATCTTTATGGTGTTTCTGTTAGTGTGCATGTGTGATGTTATCGCACCTGTCAAGATAGATGGAAGAATATTATGAACATTGCGGTAGATGACATGATCTCCCTGCTCCCGTATCCTTTGCATACATTTTCCCTTTTGAGCACAGTGATCCTCTCTGGAAATGAATGGTGTCGTAATTAATCTACAGACTTGCTTCTACAGTGTTTCGCCAGTTGGTGGCAGTGTGTTAATATTTTAGCTGAGTGAGCGAGTGTGTTTGAGAAGTACCGAAATAGGTCAAATTTCTGGAGAGGTTGACACGATTGATGATGATAATAAAAGATGTCTCTCCAAAGATTGTTTGCATGATGTCCCCTATATGTATTTGTATACATATAGATTTATCTATTCTCTCCCTCTCTGCAAAGCTCAGTGTGCTTTCTGCAGTGAGTTCCGGTTGCCCATGGCGACGGTTGCCAGGCTACCACTGTGGAGTGACTTCATAGCATGGGACATGTGTGTGCTGTGACTCAAGATGAATAGGAGGGCATTTTCTCCTTCTTGGGGTCTAAATTGTGCATTTAAATGTCTATTTCATCGCACCAATAGACATCTTTCATGCAGCATGTGGTGGGCAAAAGCTGTTTTGTCATAAATGATATTAGATGCACTTTTTGGAGAGGTGAATGTTGATCAAATGAGTTTTTAATGGTTTACTGATAATGAAGTAAAGACACAAAAGCAATATCCCTAGATGATGAAAGTTATGGAAATGAGCTTGATTAAATATTCTCTTTTTCTGCCTTCTCTCTCGCTCTCTCTCTCTCTCTCTCTCTCTCTCTCTCTCTCTCTCTCTCTCTCTCTCTCTCTTGCCCTTCCTCTCGCTCACTTTTCACTCTTCCATCCGTCTCCCTTGAATTCCGTGTCTCTGCACTCGGGAGATAAGATGTTCCTCACTGAGCGACACAGTGATGAGATGTGAGGGAGGAGGAGAGGGGGCTTTCCCTCTTCCGTTTTTAACCACCCCCAGGCCTGCCAGTGCATCAGCAAATGTGGACCACATCTTTGTATATGCATATTTTGCCTGCCTGCACTTGTGTTTCTTTAAACTGCTGTTCAATGAACTCTAGATTGCATGTCAGACACGCTGTCCCCCTCGGCAACGGTCGACTTCAGCTTCGTCAACCCTCGGCTGCAGGAATAGACCAATGTACTTCCCGGTTTACAGTGAAACTGGAACGATTGAAAGCAAGCCATTGTGGGATGCTTTTTGAGCATTTTCCCTCCAACTTGACAAACAATGGGAATTGACAAGATTCTTCTAGACTTCAAACTGTCACCATCATAAAACTTTCATTGGCTCTATTTAGGTTGCATCATAAACTGGCATAATTTATAATTTTATTAAAGTAAGTTCTGTGTAATTAAAAAAAACAAGAAAATAAAAGTACACCACTCAGCCTTTTATGAAGTGGAGCAAGAAACATGGTTATAGTGATGCCTTGATAAATATATAGTAATTTGTTCTGTAACAAGCTCAAAACTCCAAACATATTTCATTTTTCAATTTATGTTTACCGTAATTGCCGGACTATAAACCGCACCGGATTATAAACCGCACCAGATAAAATTCAGGGATATTTCAGTTTTTTTCTTACATAATCCGCATCGGACTATAAGCCGCACGTGCACACGAGTTTTTTACAAAGAAAGACAGTACATAGAAAGCCTTTTTAACGTTTTAATAACATACTTGAACATGTCTTTCTAAACATTGCCTGTGACGCAGCAGTATCCATAAGTACGCCGCGCCGCCGTTTAAGGTTCAAAGTAGCCTTCTGAATAAAATGCATTAAAAGTTCACATTCATTACAACTTGTTTTTGGTGAGCAAAATGTCAGAAGAATTGAATTTAAATGCTGATTGATTGGGTTTTAATACAATGCAGATGGTCCAAACAGCGCCACTGCTTTGTGTAATCTCTGAGTGACATGGCAGAGTAGGAGAAAGGGTTTAGAGCACAGGTGTCAAACTCAAGGCCCGGGGGCCAGATACGGCCCGCCATATCATTCTATGTGGCCCGCGAAGACAAATTGTGCATCAAATTCGTGTGTCATTACTAGAATTGCAAATAGTCTTCACTTTTAATATCTTTTTTTTTAAATATTTGACCAGTTTGTACTCGTCTGATTTGAAAACGAGTTGTCAGTTTGTTTTGTAGTTTTTACTGTATATAATAGTGTTAAGAGTAAAAGTGATCAAGTCATCACAAAAATCACGAAAAAAATCGTATATAAGTCGCACCTGACTATAAGCCGCAGGGTCCAAAATTTTGGAAAAAAGTCGCGGCTTATAGTCCGGAAATTACGGTATATTTAAAAGAAATGGAAATGCTATTAATCAGGTCCATTTTCCCCCTCCAGAAAGAGCTATTTTTTCATATTTTTAACAAGGAAAACAATTTTTGTTATATTGATAAAACATAATTATATAATCATTAAATGGAATGCAACAAATAATGCAGTTTGTGTATTATGATGAATTCATTGTGGCTCCTCGTGGTGTCAGTGCCCATTGCTGCTGGAGTAATGTCTGGAGTTTATTTGCTTACCTTCGGCCCCATTTACGATTTATGTACCTACTGTATTTTAAATTAGATAATTGATTCAAACAGTCGTTATTGCCCTCCGTGTCCTATTACTTTAATCTCACAGATACATGTCCCATAGATCCACTGTTAATTAGTGGAATTAGATTGCTCCTCTGCTTTTGCCAATGACCTAACGTAAACTGGGAAACTTCCCAAAAATAACAACAGAACAAAAAACATGGATATGTCAACATGGAAAATGCAAATCATCAAGTTCCAAAATCCAGACAATGCACTTCCCCATCATAGCTGGCTGTGCATTGACCTTTAGTTGTTTACAGGCACACGCACACACACGAGTCGATTGGTGTTGTTCCATGCGGAGCAGGAGCCTGACTCTGGTGAATGAGAGTCCGCAGCAGTTGCCTTTCGAACGGCATTGATTTAGCTGAAGTGCTCTGACAGGCTTGGGCATTGACTTATGGGTCCCCGAGCTAGACGCCCCGGCGCACGCGGCGAATAACGATGAATATGGCCTCTCTCTTTTCCCGTCCTACTCCTCCATCTCTTAGTTGCTGACCTGTGCTCGTTCAATCCACATGGGTGGTTTCTGTGTTTATCATTCCTATCGATGCAACCTGTTGTTACTCTAAAAACAGACATTTCCCAATTACAGTTGCACTATCAAACCAAAATGAATTGAGCACAGCTCCCATGTGTCTTAAGAAAATGTTTGTTAAAATACACCTCGGATAAAGATTTACTGCGCATCCAACAAAACTCACTGCAGCTCTGCTTACCCTTTGACCTTGATATGAGAGCAAGGGCGCTACACCTATGTTGGTGTTGCTGTCTGATAGAGCCTCTGCATGATTGTGTTTCACACAATGTAGTCTGTTCTTCGTTTGAAAGTTACTCCCAAGCCCTGTTCAATTGCCAACCTATCTTGCAATAGAATTACTCATTTATTGCGCTGCCATTGATTAAAATGGTACGGAAACATCGTCACCGGTCATGCACGTTGTCTACGCTCGCGCCAAACCCGCTACAACACAAAAGGCTTTATTCCCCCCCAAACATGTATAGAAATGAAGATGTGCAATACTTAGAAAACTCTAATACAAACTTGTGCAGATAACACAATTGAAAATATCAGCAAATACAAAAAATACCTGAAAAAAAATAGAATCAAAAGAATCGAATGAACACAATCATCGCCTGCTTACACATCATCATTCATCATCATTTACATGTTCAGAAAGGATTGGGAGGAACTATGAACATTTGTATTCGTACTCTCTTATTTCATTATTAATATAATTAACAGTTTAAAAATATTTAGAGCTACTATCCATACATATAATACACTTTTTTGTCACATTTTCTTTGCTTTAATTAAAAGCAACTGAATCCCACAAACTCTTTTTTTAAAGGTCTCAGTGCCCTGAGTAATTCAAGTTAAAAAACCAAACCAGCCTCTAAAAGACACAAGATGACCTCGAATTCTCCCTCCCTGGCCGTGATGTACTTCAATTGATAAATCAGTACAATTACGCCCCTTGTTTCCCCTGTGGAAGTGCAGCCTGTGTTTAGAGGCGGCAAATTACCACAGCCCATTGGCCGTCTGCTTTGTGTGGCATAATTGCTGCCCTCAGTAGAAAAAAAAAAAAAATCACATTATTTTATACAATACGATAAAATACATATTTATCTATATAGCGCTTTCACAATGGCTTTCACAGTAACAATGTGCTTTACATAAAATAACAAAACAATAGAAAATATCACATAAAACATCGGCAATAATACAAACATTGATGTTTGAAGCGGTTATCGTGGTTTTCATGCATTTGTGTGTGCGCGCGCAGAAGTCTTTCAGATCTGTCATGCTGTAGGCACTTGCCAAATTAGGCACTATGAGGTAGAAACCCAAATGGAACACAAGAGACAAGAATAGCAAGATATAAGGATGATGCATCGCCGCACTCTGACCGAGTTGCGTTAGCTCACATGTGCATGATGGAAAAAGTCACAAGGGATTCATTTTAGGGTCCAGATGGAGCAGCGAAGACTAGTAGAGGAGGAGGAGGAAGGTGGGGGGGATGGGGCGACATTGGAGGTGGATTTCAGGGTAGCATATTGCAGTATGCATCGAGCTGTGCAATATTGTCCTCTTATTATAATGTTATCACCTCCTACATCCCTTGCATCCATTCTCTTTTTTTATGTGTGGCTGTGTAAGATTGAAAGGGGACCGTTAAGGGTTGGGGGCAGGGATAAGGTGTATTTCTTCCACTGTGCGTGTGTGTGTGTGTGTGTTGTGGGGGAAATCTGGGATTTGCTGCCAGGTTAACATTCACTGTCAGCAGTAATGTGCAATGGCAATATATTGGGCTGTATGTCAGTGAGGCTCGCCAGACTCTGCAAAAAAAAAAAAAGAAAAAAAAAAGCAAGTATTCAAGCCAGCTTGAATAAATATCTGTTCTGTTGGAGCCATAAACATCTTCCTACCCAAAGAGACCCCCAAGCTAAAATGGTCTTATTTATTCTGCTTCTACATTAGCCGAGAACAAGAGACGTGCAAAATCGAAACGAGGCATTCGTGTCAGTGCAGTCAGTTCATTCTTGGTGCACGACTACTGCCGCTATCACATCTGAATAATGAGATTTCCCATGTGAGACCTGTGCTTCACTTATCCAATTTTGTCCATTATCGGTGCATGTGTGAGAGAAAACGAGGAACTGATATATGCGTGTGTGTGTGTGCGTGTGTGTGTGCAGGAGGGAGACCATGTGTAGCGTGTGCTGTGATACAATCATATGGTCCAGTGGCGATGCTCAGCACAAAGTGATACATTCTCTGATGTGAAGTAGACCACGGAATATTCTCCTGTGGGAGATTCCATGTTTGAATGCGCTTCATAAATGAAACCACACGCCACGGGCGAAGCCGGCTCATTTTCATTTGATGTTAGCTGGCGCTAAGATAACGACGTGAAAGGTAATGCTTGGAGGTGCAGCATGCCAAGTTGGATCCTTATCTGGTCGTCTTGTGTTGTCATTGCCAAGAAGGCCTACAGCCATATGGAGATGGCGGCTGCCATAGTTGGCTTGTTGCCAGAATGGCCATCGTTTGGATAAGATATGATATTTAAGAAACCAAAAAAATAAAATAATTGACCTGAACATCATCATCAATACAGTATGAAACGTCAGTAGCTGTGTAAGACATTTTCTTATGATAAAGAACAATTACAAATAATTTTGTTTGTCCAACTAGTGCTTTTTCTTGTATATGTTTTATATTTATTCATTTTATTTTTTCTCTTCGGTGCGGCACTAACAACCCTTTGCACTCGTGACTCATCGTAGTCTGTTTTGGTCTGTTTTAGTCACCTTGTTAGCCAGGATGTCATTTGATGCCGCTGGTCTAGTGCTAATGTTTGCTTTAAAAATGTGGTCTGACAAGTTTGAAATAGGTTAACCTTGGTGTATATATGCATCAATATAATCAGCCATTGTTGCTGTTTACTCGCTTGCTGTGGATCTTAATGAAAACCATATGCAAGTTTCTTGGTGGCGTAAAAATATATGGCCCATTTTTTATTTTTCAATTCAATATTTCTTTTAATATACATCCTGTGATATGACTTGGTGAGTATGTTTGTGATAAACTATGATGAGTTCCATACAAAGTGGACTTGCACCACCTTCTCAGGAACAGAACTTCATTGTCAACCATTATACACAGTAATCAGAAAATTGGAGGATGCCTGTTTTGGAATATATTGTGGTATACAAAATTGTGTTTCTTCCTTGTTCTATTTCCTCTAATGCAGAGACCTTATACAATTTCACTGACATACATTAACAACCTGTCGAGGTGCCCTGGGGCGCCCATGCAATTGGAACACTGTTGTGTTTGAAATGTCACCTGTGCAAAGTTCAGATGAAGATCTGCTGTCCTGTGCATAAAAGGACAGTGATGTCCACTGTGGTTAATTATAGTAGTGTTATTTTTTTTTCCCTTTTCTGCATCAATGTAGTCAATGCTTGGTTGAAAATAGTTCAGAAATAGAAGAAGCAGTTGTGCTGTGCAACTTTAAAAGCCTGTCCCAAGCAATTCTTTATTGTAAACGCCACGGAGCAGTGAGGACATGCTGTGTTTTTTATTTGTTAACACTTTAACGCTTTGGCTCTGTGTTCTTTGCCAAAACAGACACGGTTGCCTTGCAAACATGCGGGCGGGGTACACACCCACCAATTTGAATCTAGAATAAATTGGCCAGTTGTATGCTTACGACTCAATGCATTGAAATGACCAAGACAGCATACAGTACATCCAGTCAAGTTTGAGTCTCTTCCCAGGTTGTCAAAACGTGCGTACAGTGCTTTCCCACAAACGAAAACACAAAGCGAATAATCACCACGCTGACAATATCTCATAATGGTACAGTCATGTGTAATGATTGTCTACAGCTGGAGCCCATGTGAGAATGGCTGCGTGTGTGAAGAACAAGGTTTGTGCGCTTGAGCAAGTGACTTGATCATGCTCTTGTCTTGTCTTAAGAAAAAGGAAGCCGATCAGGTTGCTAGGCAATTAAGAGCCACTATTGTCCTGAGGGACAATGCTAGCTCTGAGAGTGACCTCTCTCTCTTCTTCTATGCTTTCCTTCCCTACCTTTTTAACACACGCAAACACACACACTCCATTTTTTTCTCACCGTACTCCGACCCCCCCCAAACACGCACACACATACACAATCGTCCCTACTCTGCTTCAGCGGGAGCTGCCAGCCTGCAGGAGGACAGTAAAAGATGCAGCGGGCCTGTAGCATTAAAAAAAACTGCAATCATTTGCCACATTGAAGAGAACAAATGTATCTGGAGGTGGGAGAGAGAATGGAAACGGAGAGAGAGGTAGCACAAAAAGCAGAGAGCGAGAGAGAGTGGAGAGAGAGCTTGCTGGACCTTGTAAGCTGAACTCATTGACAGGTTGGTGGGAGGAGAAGCTCCAGGACTTTGGCACTGCCCTCTCTCCTCCTGCTCCCAAAAGCTAGTGTGTCAGTGAATGTGTGAGTGTGACTCAGTGCCACACACACCATCGGTGCACTGTGTGTGGGTAGAGAGGAGATGCTCGCTCTCAGGATGAGACAGCGTTTCTAACAGGATCTATTTGCGGACCGGGGATAATTCCGCCGACGCGGCCGAGGGAAGCGAGCCCACCGGAACCGAGCCAATCCGTCATGGAGGGGCTGCTGTCGCCGATGAGGACGCGGGTAAGGTTACCATGGGGATCGCTGAGCGTCTCAAAACTACCATCGCCAACCTGTCAGGCAGTGAGGAGAGGATGCTGAGCTGATGAAATGAATAAATAAGCTCCATGATGCGGAGAAGTTTCCCAGCCAGATCGCTGCTTTATGCTTGGGTTATATTTGATCAAAGTGTTGCCAAAGAACATCGCAAGCTGTGACAGTGTCTGCGTCCGTGTATGTGTAACTCTGGCTTTGAAAGAATGAATCAGTGTGTTCCAGTGGTGCCAACCGCCCCACAGTACAAAAACCACTGTGGCCTTTTGATTTGGACCAGAAAAGCAGAGCAAGCAGTGCAAGAGAGGAACTTGTTCTTGTCGTACAATAGCCTTTGTGTTGCAAAAGGCAATGGTTTGTGTGTTTTTAGTGAAAGTGTGCTTGTGTGAAAACACACTTGATTATTTGTGTGTAGCCATGCGCCTGCCTGTGACACCCAATGCCATTGTGGGGACCTTAATGGACCCCGAGAGCGCCGTCTCCCTCCCAGATGAGGTGTGAGATGGAGACCTGTTTGTTCCAGCGGGGATTTTATGTTGGGTATATATTATAATGTGAGCATGCCAAGCTATACGTATGATGGCCTGTATTAATATTTATAAAGGCATGATTGCATTTTAAAAGAAAGCGGGTATGAGTGGTTTTGTGCCCCGCCCAGTTAAAACCGAGGCTCTAACAAGCACACAATAAACTGGGACAACATTTGCAGAATGAACTAGTTACCTGTCAGTTTAACCTGATATTTCTTCTACTCCTCAGTCTGACACAACTCCCCCTGACAGACACAAATCCCGAAATATATTCAGGATGCAACCAGAATTCCTCTTCCAGCTGCACATTTGACAGCTTGCATACATTGGTACAGGAGCATAAACTAAAAGCGAGTAGGCCACTCAGACTCCTGCTGTTCGCTAATTCACCTTTACAGGAGACATTATAAAATGTTTTCACAATTTCAAACCGGATGGGTTGGATCCAGAGCTGTTAAGTGACAGCGGGCTAAAATTTGATGACAAGTACATGATTAGCAGCGAACTAGATCTCACTCGTGAGTACACGCAGAACAACGCACCAGATTTTTCAATTAATTGCTGGAATTTGCTGGTGAAATCCCAAGAGGCAGCCAATGAAGGTTGTCATGGTAACCAAATATGGACTTGCCTTTGGTTTAGAGGTAAGGTCCCTTAGAATAGGCTAATATCAGGAAGCCCGAAAATAGTGTAAAATTAATTTGATTTAAAAAATAATAAGAATAAACTAAAATTAAAAAAATATATATTTTTCGGACATTTTGGTGAAAGCATTGCAGAGATATAATGAAGAAACATAGGAAGTGTTTTAAATTATGGTCTTGATCCTCAGCCCCTCGCAGTTTGTCTGGCACTTAAGATGAGCACCCTCACCAATAATTGTGTACGACCCCTGTGATCATGTCCGAAAGAGGAGCATCACAGGGCTTTTTGAAGATAGCCTGAGCTTCAAAGGCATGGCGGAGATTCAAGTCGAGCCGTGAAATCAGTTCTGTCTGCCACATTGACCAGATTTCCCCAAGAGCAATGCTAATAACCATCAGTGATGAAATGACCTTTTTGATTCCCTCAGTTTATCTTCATCACCCACATTTAGCTTCTGATGCCCCGCAGTAGATTTTGTGGATCTCCCTGCCTTGGAATCAAAGCTACTTTGAGATTTATGTCAAAGAATCACAGCCTGACGAAACCGGGAAGGCGTCACACTTGAAGTTTTACACTTCTCTGTGAAAAAAGAAGAAATAAAGTGCAGGCAGATTGTTTCTCCTGCCTTTCTTCTTATTTAACCAGCGGCAATGGTTTAAAAATAAAAGAGAAATCCCCTTTTGTAAGACCATCTTCACACTCAAAAGCAAATATTGACGATTCAAGTGTACAGCATTGCTGCATGTAGCAGTGATTCACTAGATGCTACACCTACTTGAATAAATACGCGACACAACTCAAATAAACTCAAATAAATGCCTCTCTTCGGCTTAATTTCAATTCATTGCGACAAATATCCCATTTAATGAGTTTGTATGTTCTCCTCCCAGATTAAAAAAAAACGTGCATGTTTCTTCATTAAAGGCTCTTAACTCGTTCACTTTTCCATATTGCCAGCCATTTTAGATTGACCATTTTGACTGATTTTAGCTGATCTGGCAGTAAAGGTTTGGATTTTAATTGACACAAATAACCAAAAAAGGGAAGGATGGATGGATGGAGGGAGGATGAAGAAAATCAGGGAGGAGTTGGAAAGAAAGCTTTTATTGTATTCTAAGTGGGACAAGCAAACCTGAGCGCTGTCCAGAAAAATGATGAGAAAGAAGTGAAGAAATGCCCCACGGCCACTGTAAGAGATAATACAGTACTAAAACTGTTCGTTCCAGCTTTTATCCATCGAGGTTTTTACTTCAGGGAACCACAAAAGGCGACGTTAGCCCAATGATAACTCAAACCCTGAATAAAAACTGCACCCTCTATAATCCACTGCCCTCTAAAAGCCAGAAATTTGTGCTGCGTAGGCTTTCTAAGAGATGTACTCAAAGTGTCCCGTCACTCTTTTTCTCCCTTGTGTTATTATATTACTGTTGACAGTAATGTGCAGTGAAGCAGGGAGATAAAATAAAAAGGGGCATTTGTGCAATCTCCTGCTTTGATGTCCTGGAGTTGTGTTCAACTAAAGAAAGCAGGACAATGAAAAAGTGTGCAAGAAGTCCCACTGCTTACACAGCTTTCTTGTTATCACATTGTTATTTCTTGGTGTTCTTTCAAATGAAATATTACAGTTCATTTCTGCTGACCATTGCACACTATCTTGGGACGTGAACGGTGGCCAGCGGTGACAGTGGTGTCACTAACCACTAGATTTGAAATAGATGCAAACTCACAGAGGCGTGGGCTTCTTCTGGAGCCTTGTGTGTGTGTGTGTAATTGTCTACAGCGGTGAACATTACAGTGTTCAACGTATTTATGAATATTTCATAAGGACCTTGACTTCTGAGTTATATTTATTCTGTTATCAAGCAATTTTGCCCTGTTTGTTTTTAAAACATACAAAACTGTCCAGTGCAATTTTTTTTTTATTTTAAAGAATATCATAAAAAAAAAAATTGTGGAGGCTGGAACAGATGAAATACATTTCCATTCATTTCAATGAGGAAGAATGATTTGAGATACTGGTGTCATAAACCATGCTAAATGTATACTGTGAGCAGGTCTGTGCTAATAATCTCCAGGGACTAACTCTTAGCTTGGAAAGACTGCACCACACAGGTCTTTTCAAATCACGCAAAACACACACACACCGCATGTGATATATGCATGTAGGTCAGTAGAGTAGCACAAGGAGAGCCGTAATTGAATCTTCCCCTTGAACAAATGTGAGACACTCTGAAGTGTATGAGTGCGTTGAGTGCATTGTTAACACTCCACTCCTAACTCAATCAATATGGAGTAGTTATCAAGAGATTAACCCTGTCAATGCGTTATCTGTCTAATCATCAGAGCCCACCAGTGCACTCCATCACTCTCCAACTGCTGTCATCTGTACGCTCACTTTCTCACTCTCGCACATGGGTACGTAATATCCGGCCACCTGCTATGACAGATGGCTCAGAAATGGTCACGTGCAGGGCCGAAGTGCAATCCGAGAATGTATACCGAGTTAGCATTTTATGCGCGATCTAAAGTTAAAATCGGTGAATTCCTTTAATTTGACAGGGATTGGGACCAAATGCTGTTTTTGCAGTCGTGCCTGTCTTTGCAGCCATATATACACAGCACTCATTAGCAGGCAGGCAGCTGTCAGAATGACTAAATTCAGACTGGGGACTCAGAGAGCCATAAGTCAGCCAAAAGGCAAGTGACCAGAACCTCGCTCAGATGAAAATAATTAGGAGGGAAAGGAAAGGGTGAGTGGGGTTTGGATCTACGGGACTAGGTGGGAATGCCTTTGGCAGCACACATACATATTCAGCAGCACCACGGCAGGTTGGCTCGTAGCATTCGAGGGCCAGAGGAAATGGATGAGGGATGATGTTTAGTGTTTGGAAGCAAGATATATGAGAAAAAAATGTTACTAGTTCAATGTCATTGCCAAGATTTACACTAGCTTTTTTTCTAAAGACAAATCATAATAATAATTACATTTATCAGTACTTTTGATTTTTTTTCCACAACTTTTTCACAGCAGTAGTCATTGTTATTTTTTACAGGTTGCCATGTACATGCCAGAGACCTCGCACTTTCAGACTTCTCTATTTTTAGTGCAATGTTATAAGATGAATTTGGAATGATGTTTTGGGTTCATAGTTTGAAGTATATTTGGGGTTTTAACTGTTGTAGATATTCATGAAATAAATACAGCGGTGGCATCCATGAGTCACACATTTTTGGCTTTTTATGTTGAGGCACAGAGTACTTAAGAAGCTTTTATGTTTTCACCCAGATACAGTAATGAGAGAGTGTGTCCAAGTGATGTCAGCAGGGAAGACATGATGATTGTCTCTTTTTCAAGCATCGCTCCTTTGCTTTCGCCATGTGAAGGGCAAACTCGCCATCTTGTACATCTACGGTGCTTGCAAGTCCCACTTATGTCAAGTATGTGAGATGGGCTCTTGAAGAGGCCCGTGTGATGGGATCAATCAAATCGCAATCGAGCAGCCAAGGAAGCGAGCCGGCAATTCACTTAATGTTAGGAGTTGTCATGGCAACACTGGCTGCAGACTTTCCGCTTCATCACTTGGCCGTCATGTTGCAGGCTTTGCTGGGACAAATTGAATGATGCGAGGGGAAATTTAATTCAATACTCAAGTATTCTCATAAATCAGCAGTTCTGATGCTTTGGGACCGGACTTAAAGATTTCCATGGTGTTCAGCTGTTTCTTGTGCTTTGACTTGCAAGCAGAAATTTGTGATACGAGTTTTGTATGGTGCAAGTGAATTCAGCTCAGTTTTTTGCCTTCCAGTTTACTGTCAAGGAATCAGTTACGTATTTATTCAAAACAACTACATAGCTTGGCAGTTTAGCCTAATGCTACCAAACAATGCAAAGTAATGGCTATTGTAGACAGAAGTACGTGACAGAACTCACAGGCATACGTTCTTTATCCTCTGCGAAGACTTACTAATTGCATTATCACAAAGCATCTCTGTAATTTGATTCTTAATTGGCCAAATGCCCTTAATTTTGAATTAGTTCTTTTAAAACATACATGTTTGTGCCACAGCAAAGACCCATTCGACCTTTCTCACCTCTGATCTTTACCAGACCCGAGTGGCAATTACACTTTCCATTACAGGGAGTTGGTCTCACACACACACCCAATAGACTGTGATGAATGAGTTGAGGATTAGTAATGTCACCCCTACCATGAAGGATGACCCTGCGTTGAAAGGATATCATACATCACCCCATCAGAAGATCTTCATATTTACATAAAGCCCCATAGGAAATAGGAGGTTCCTCTAACCTTGTTAAACATTTTCTCTCATGCTGTCTTTTTATTCAGCTATTTTCATATAACGCCCCCATTAAAAGCTCCCACCCTACCCTCCCTTCTACTTCTGGCCATTTGTCTCCCCTCTTGGGATCGGTAGCTGGCAGCAGCTGTTGGTCAGCCTGTTTAAGATTGATTGGCTAACCGTGAAGTGGACCGATGTCAACGCTGTCCTGAGGGGTGCCAAGAGAAGGGAGGAAATGACAGAGAAGCGGGGGGGACTAAAGAACTACATGTTTTGTGAAACCCAATTTGGAAGTACATCCATAACAATGGCAACAACTCCATGTTATACTCCCACTTGGTCTCCAGCCGAATGCGTGCCGTTCCAAGCCTCTGGATCCGTCACAATTGCAGTCACAGCCTGGAGGTGTATTGCAAAGCTAAATCAGTGAGGTTCAATCTCCACTCTGCCGTGTTCCCGCTCTCTGGCCTTGGTGCTCCTTTGAGGGTAATTGGCAATGTTGCAATGACAACAAGTTTCCCGGGCCTGGGTCCATTTTTTGGGGGAGGGTGGGGGGAGGGAGTGATCCCATAGGCTGTGTTACTAGACAACCAAGGACAAAAACCAGCTGCAAAGAGTATGCTAGCCATTTAAAACAATGAAACAAAAAAAAAAGAAACAAGAACAACATGGAGAAGTTTTACGAAGCCAGCCCCTAGTATTAGCCATATTTTTTTTTATTCACTATTCAAGATTCCATTCCGTTCAAGATTAGTTTTGTGATCATGTTTGTCACTCAAAATACTTCATAAATCGTTCTAGCCCCCTCAAAATAAACAAAAAAATGTTTTTAATCAGAAAAATGGCACTCTATAATATTGTACTTCCTAAAAACATACCATCATTAATTATTATTGATTGACAATTGCACACTTGAATAGAGACTAAATAATTAAGCAGCGTGCATCTGCCGCCTAGGGACTTTATACAGAAATTCGGGGATATATGTACATTAAGATGGTCACATCTGCTCAACAAGCTGCAGTAATACTTGGAATACAGAGGACAAAAAAAAATACAACCTCGCAATTCATCTCAATTTTATGGTTGACAGTGGTTAGCTTTGCAATGTTTTGGTATTTTATTCCATTTTGTTTTGTTTTATAGCACAGTACTTTACTATAATAATACTCTGATCAGCAAGGGTGTACCAAACCAACATCATTTGAGATTGTTATAGGCTCGTGAAATATGTTGACGCTTTGTCTTCCTAAAGCACCGCTTTGCTCCAAAGCATGTGCAATTTTTACACAAACAATCTTAATGCACTGTAATATATTGACGTCCTTTTCATGCCCTAATGCACTAATGTCGATTTGATGATTACCATGTTCAAGGAGAGAGACGTCAAACGCTTACTGCGCTCGCATGCGTGTTGTTCAATTTGCATGTCTAATATACTGTAAGAATGGGCCACGTGAATAGACAGCCAAATTTCACCGCCAAACAGATGACTTTTTGCTATCAGAGAGCCTGAGGCTTGCAGCTGGAAAAAAATGGACGACTCGGCAGATGGACAGATAGGGAGTTGGGAGTAATAGAATGAGAGATGATAAAGGAGCCAAAGTAAAAATGGTAATACATTTTCTCCAATTGTACTCTAGATAGGAGAATAATTTAAAGGAGATGTGATTTTTTTTTTTTTCTTCAATGAATGGACCAATACATTTTTTGGTTGAATTCAAGATATTATTTCAAATAGTCGTCTTCATCACGTTGTTCACGTTTGGCAATTCACCAGTGAAAATTTAAATTTTTACCCCAAAGCCTAACTTTTTACAAGTAGCATTTATTCCGAACAGGCACCACCATGTTGAATCATTTGAAGCATGCTATTCTGGCTTCGGCACAAAGCGTAACAAGTACTGTTTGTTTAATTTGACCTCTCCTGTGTAGGCGTTTGGCTACGAATGCTGTGCAGTGGTTGCCAGGTGTGTAATTTACACACTCCTCCCTGTGTACACTGTACACACCACACCAAATTAAACCCAAATATGAAATTGCACTTAATAGATTGATGCTCACCGTACTCCAGGGAATACTCGCATCAACATTAAGTGTCTTGCTGACCCCCGATGCTCAGCTTGTTACAGCGATTAAATACGACATGCGTCAGCTTTATATCGCACCTCGTGTGTGAATACGTGCGTGCGCATACTCGGGGGTATTTCGTTCTGAGCAGATGTGCACATCTGCTGTGGCAGTTAAAGCCATTAATGTATGTCTGGAGGTGTTTGCACGAACACGACAGCTGCTGTTGTATTATAGCTTTCGTGTTACATTACTTTGTTTATAGAGATTGTTGATTTGAGTTTCCTCTTTCTTTAATTTGGTCTTACAGTGGCCAAAGTGATTTTTAAGGTCATAAAAAAAAAAAAGGAGACCTTTTGAGGTGTATCTGGATGTGTGGACATTTTTGCCATCATATACAGTTCAAATCAGCAGCAGTAGTCAACGGCTTTTTGCCACAGTGTCTTCTGGTCTCTTGTTTATAAACATGATCTTATGCCCCTTGTCAAATGGAAATTTGGTGTACATTTTGGCTGTGTGTCATACAGACATTGACCACTAGGGGGTACTCAATGATGGCTTCCAAGACTTCCCTAAATCAACCCCGGCACTTCCTTCTTCTTGTGTCTCAAGAGCTGTCTACACTCCTAAACAGGCATTTTTAATGAAAGTCTGTAGTAGGAAGAGCTACCAAGTGACAAAGATACCCAGCTGTCAGGCACACTTGCCTCCTCGCCTTGTCTTGATTGATGTGTGGAGCCAATGAGAGAGAGACCTTGAGCTCTAATGAGCGTCGCCCTACCACCCGGCTGCTGCGTGACAGTGGCGGCGACTGGACGTTTGGCCTCAGTAAACACAGACCTTTAGCGGGCCGCTCCGCTCATCCGTCATCAGAGCTTCCTTACAGGGGACCAGGTGGGAAAGCAGGAGAGGGTATGTGTATAATTAATGGCCTCATGTCGATCCTCCTGCTGTCCCAGGCAGAGACAACTGTGATGAGCCAGACAAAGACCGAGTAGCAAGTAAAGCCAGAAAATAACGAGTAGGGATAAGAGAAGTACACGAAGATAAAAGGCTGGATTTAAATGTGATTTTCCGGTCGACTAATTCAGATTACGTCCCTGTGTTGGCAGAGGTGCAACATTTAAAAGATTTTGGAAGTAGGTGCACACAAAATTTTATGGTGCCCTGTCGATTTTTAAGACAATTAAAGGCTTCTAAGTGCACCTTATGGTACGGAAAATAGGGTAATTCCTAATTATGTTTTGTCTGCGGCCATCCCATTACGCTTATATCTACCAAAAGCACAATTATACTGAATGTATAATTCAGTACATTCAGCACCCCCCCCCCAAGCCTGCCTCCTCTGCTCTGTCCTTTTGTTACCACAATGGCCTTTCAGTTTACATGGCAATGATGGGAACCGAGGCTAAAATCGGGGGCAAACATCAAGGGAAAGCATTTTGGCCTAAAGTAGAACCTGGTTGTGATCAAGCTCGACCTGTCAGGACATATATGTTTTCAGACGGCCGAGAAGGTGAGGAGGACAAAGGCAAGCAGAGGTCGGCTTGATCGGTCCGTAATCTGAGGCGAGGCTTATAAAGGCCACGGTCCTCATGGGATCAGTACTTACCCACTTCTGTCTTCACTAAACATTGAATGTCCATAATGTATGCTCTTTAAAAAGCTGTTTCAGCTGAGATCACAACAGTGTCTAGCGCCACCTTTTACCTACCAAAGTGTATCTCTGCCTATCACTAAAGTGAATTTGTCAAGATCCTTTACAATGGATACCCAAAATAATCGAACATACTAAGCAGAATCAGACAGGGTTTACACAAACATTACCAGAAGCAAGGTTAGTGGGTGGATCCAACCTCCTCAAATTACATTTTGAAGATTACAACACACAATCTGCCCATGTTTGCATGGTTACCACCCAGTTGCCGCACCTGTCTAAGGTGTATACCAACAAGCAGCTTAGTGTCATGCCTGCAGCAAGAGGCGGAGCTCTCGCCTGGCTTTGCTTCTCCGAATGGTTGTAAACTGAGGCACTGATATTCAGTAGGTCACTAGTAAACGACAAGCCTGAGCGAATGTGTGAAGGTGCATCCTCTGTCTACTTCATGTCTACATGCGCGTTAAGTTGTTGGGCCGTATGTCTGAGGGACTCATTGTCTATAAAAGAGATGAGTCATTTCGTCATGAGTGGCTAAGAGTTTAGGAGCCTTATAAATGCAGCTGCATCCTGTAGACGCATATGACGATGAAAACAATCAAACAAAAATAGGAAACCTGTACTTAATTCGGCATTGATTGCCACTGTATTTTCATATCAAAAAAATTCCCAAACTGTACACCTTTCACATATAAATAATCCAAATGTAGGGCAGTGATCCATTGCTGAGTTTCTGTTCACATTTTTTAACGCACATAGTACATACAAGCACACATTAAATGTGTAAACCCGTGTTTCTCTTCTTGCCAGTGTTTTCCCCAGAGAGCGGTATCATGTCTACCCCATTTTACCTCATGATCAACCCTGTACAGATAAAATATTTACCTATAGCATCAAATATTTAATGCCCACTGCTACAAATCAGACTCTTAATAGTGCGTGGACTTGGGGGATGTAGACTCACGTGCAGGTCTTGATGCTAAGTAAACACGAGTGTGGCGTTTGCACGCTAGAGTAAGTCATAACGGCCAGGCTGGAGAGCGAGCTAATGGGAATGTCAGCTAATTGGAAGAGTCGGTAGGTGCGTGTGCGTCTGTCTGTGTTTGGATGCCGTCTTGTTGCTGGGTAAACTGGGCTAAGTTTACTAGGGCAGAAAATGTGGGAGGCATTCGTAAAACCAGCATTTAAAATCTGCCCCTTGTCGGATTCTGTTTGCTTCCTGCCTCATTTGTTCACTTGTGAAATGTTTGGACAGCTAAGCGCTCTAAAAAAAAGTCTGTCGATATCTTTAATTCTGATATTTCTGATCAATTCTTTCCCCACAGCAGAGAAAGTCATATTCGTCAAATGCACCTGCACAAATCGTGAGGAGCAGCTTCCAAAGAGAAAAACACACAACAGAGACATCCACTCTAATGTGGAGTGACATATTTAGGGTGCCGAGTGATGCAGCAGAAAGAGAGAATGACTGAGCACAATGCCGCATGCTCTCTTCCGGCAAAAACAACAAGAACTTAACGCTCTAAAAGAAGAGGAGACCATCCATCTATTTTTATTTGTCCTCATTGCGGTAAACTGGAGCCTACCTTCACACTGCACTTGGTTTTCATGGTTTTCACTTTGGGACAGGGCATAGTCGTGAAGCCCTCCCCAATCGTCCGGTAGACCACAGCTTGGCAATATGGATTTGGATTCATGTAGTGATCTCATTCGATTGTTGTGCCTTATCAACCACATCACGTTATCTTATTTTACTTGGACATATCGTCTGAGGTCAAAGCAATGCCGCTAACAAAATGATGTTAAATCTCAAACGAAGCTAACATGCATGTTTTTTCTAAAAAACCTGGGTTCTAGGAGAACTTACACAGGCACTTGGGGGACATGCGATTCATATGGTAAGGCCAGAGCAGAGATTTGAACCTTAGAGCTGACCTCAACCCCATCAGACACCTGTGGAACGAACTGGAACAGAGATCATGAGCCAGACCATCTTTCAAAACCAACATTACTTACCTCACAGATGTTCTTCTATGAAAGGACAAAATGTCTTGCTATTAGAGGAGAAACCCAGAGAGAAATCAACAGCAGTTTTGCGGATAGATGCTGAAAGGCGCTCAGGCAGGTGAAGTGCAAGGTGTCTTTACTCTCTACTATCACACCTACTTTGTAATAAATCCCTGAGACAGTTGGCTGCAAACCTTTCTTAAGAAGCTTTATCAGCGTGACTGGAGTAGAGGCTATTTTTGAACAACAGTGTGTGTGTGTGTCCGAATTTGGAATCCGGCCTAGGGCTTGATTATCAGCCTATTTTCCATGCCAGGTGATAACATCACTACCAATCATGAAGACGAAGAGGCGTTCTCAAGATCAGTGCTCTAATGTCCTGAGAGGTTAAGGTCGGCAACAAACGAGGGTTTGTTAGTTTGGCTTCTTTGCCATGCAAAGTGTGAACTGCTGCCATAGTCAAAGCTCAAGTGGTCTTGACACTTTCTGGATTACTGGTACAGTAAACTTCCTGGACTGGTCTGATCCCAACGAACAATGGGCAAACACCTCGGACTGCTTCAACATGCTGCAGTTGAAGGTTAGATTTCCGTTTGTTGTTCTGACTAAATAATCAATAGCTATGAATCGTCTGAATGTTTCTTTGTTTATATGTGCCCTGCGATTGGCTGTCCACTAGTTCAAGGTGTAGCCTAAAATCTGATGACATCACCCACAATCCTATTAAGGACAAGTGCAGAAGAAACTAGTTGAATGGAAAAATCTGCTTCTATGTCACTCAGGATTATGTGAAAATATTTTGCCAATAATATTTAAGATCCCTTTTAAGAGCCGACCTTTTCAGTCTTGAAAGTTTTCAACTGCTTTTTTAAAATCACTTTTGTCAGACTATGGCTTCATTCATCATCACCCGAACGTGGAAATCCGATGTTGAGCTGCGGATGATGCGCTAAAGACGGAGTCGCATTGCGACGTGCCGACCTGAGTGGTCCCCATTGGGGGCTAAGCTCCTCACGAATGAAACACAGACCCAAACGTTGACAACCTGCAGCGTTTTGCATTCCACCTGCCAGCCGCTTACAAGTGACGCACTATTTGCCTCCACCTTCAAGGCGGAGTAGAATTTATAATTCATGACGGGCACATAGATGAGAATAAAGAGAGATATGGTGAGTTATTAATGGAGATTTGATGCATATGCACTGCAAGAAGCATAAGGAGCTAATTGGGGAAGAGAGACAAGCCTCCAGAGGCGAACAAAAGATTGACTGCATTTTGTCTTCAACATGTGAATTCCGTGTGGCATATATGATCCATGAGAGTGTAGAATTGGCCTGAGTAATGTGCTTTCTGTCACAGTCCTGCGCTCTTCACAGCAGAGCTGATGTGAGAATTCATGAGTTGCTGATTCTGTTGACCTCGCACCCATGACGGGTCGTGGGGCAACATGTCATCGGCCACTCTGGGACTATACGGCTTTGCAAAGCAAGGGAAAGGACAGTCCATGCATGTCTTCATGAAGAGATGTGAAGCTAGAACACGGACCCCCACTATTCGCGGGGGGATTGTGACTGGGCCGGCCCATGCATAGCCACAATTGGCATATAATTGACACACACTGAAATGCAACAATCAAAACTTAAAAACAATCTCGCTGAGAAACCTTGTAAATTGTGTTTGCTGTAATGGGTTATTTTTCCGATCCAATCAATTATGTCATTCATGGATCGGCAAATTGTGACTCTACCACCAATTATTGATTTTACATAAAATGTAAAATATCTACCGATCCTTTCCAGCCGATCAGATCTGAGTAAAGGCTACTAACAACCAAATAAATCATATCGAGCAAGCATGTCAACACAGTAGGAGCTCCTTTGCTTCCCTTCATCTTCTTGTTTCCTCCATCAGTGATGCCCCAAAACTGCTCGACCCCCTCCCCCTTCCCATCAGAGTTACATAAGCTTCCTGTCAATTCAACGGCATATCGCTGTTGTTGTCCCCACCATGTGTCTGTGAGACATGCGAGGTCCTTGGCCGGCCTTTAATGAGACCTTCACAAAGGCGCATTGACTACAAGCCCAGTGTGAGAGATGACCCCAGCCAAGAGCACCCAGAACTGGGCATCAGCTGCCCCAGGCTCACTCTCCTCACAAAGACATCCACTGTGGACGCAGAGTTGAAAGGGCATGGAGGGGAAAAAAGGGGGAATGCAAGACAAAAATAAGGGGGAAGTGGGAGGAGACATCCTGTTCCGAGAAATATCTCAAAAATTAAATTGCGGCGTGACTTTTCTGAAGATGAGTGTCCGATCAAGTCCTCTGTAGCGGCAAGTCAGATCTGTTCAGAAGACTCCCTAATGGGAATGATCCCAAAGCTTGACCATTAGCCGCTAATATCGACCCAAAGGAACATTCTTGGAACCAGTCGGAATACTTATCACAAAGCGCCCATTTGCTACTATCCTTTGTGGACAAATACAGACAGTAATCAAGATGTTGTCATCTGGAGAATGATTTTAAATCGATTGTCAGGATTCCATGGTGAAACATAGGCTCAGTGAAGTTTAATTCTTTTGGTGGACGTTTTTTTTTCTGTACTGGCTAAAGGATGACTCTCTCATCCCGACTGGAGGACATCGAGATGACCTTGGAGCACATGTTGATGGATGTCTTTGTAAGTTTTTTTTTTTTTTTGTCTCTCTTTTGTCTTCATGCCCTGTAATTTAGCAATTTTGCTCTTCAGCGTATCATTTCACTCTCCTTTTCTTTTGCTCATGGTGTGGCTGACCTCGGTGCGTAATTATCATCCAAGGCCAGAGGCCGGCATATGTTCATGTCTTTCCCAGATGCTCTCATTAATTAGTGGAGACGCAATGTGCCGATTATATGTCAGAGGTAACTCTGCAGGATAAACTGGCACTTCCAGGAGCTAACCTCGGTTGCGTGGCCTACATGGCTTGACACATTGTGAGTCCGCTGAGGAGACTTTAGGAATGTTGTCTCAGCACGCAAGAGACTTTCATCCATCTAACTTAAAACTGAAGTAGTGGGTTTATCTTGTGCCTTATGTCATCGACATCCTTCAGATGGTTTCTACTGCGAGCCACGAATCACCCCGCCGGGAATAAATACAGGAAGGAAGGAGTGAGAATGAAATAAGGGACGAGAACACGATGGGGGATTCTGATGGATGCCACTGTCATATTCCCATTTCCCCCCGACGCCCGTCTTGAGGCAGATGACTCGGGCTCCTGTGGTTTACGAGGTGCTCGAGCACTTCCAATGAAAACTCACATACGTCCAGTCTTTAAGATGCCTTTAAGGTCGCCCAGTACAGTGGCCAAATCCCCCCGCTTGCTTTGAGCTGCTCGATGATGTAATGACTTTGGTCATTAAGCTCCTGTTTCCCTTTAACATTGTTTACGAGCGCAAGCATCTGTTGGAGGGAAGAGTAATCTTTTCCTGGTGTAAACTCAGTAGCTTGCCTAACACCTTCAAAACATAAATGTACGGTTGCTGTGTGTTAATGTTACATGCAGATCTAGATCAATTTATTACCTGATGAGAAATTATAATTGGATGATAGTTTGAGGCTGGAACACTGGATTATTCATGCAATGTGTGGTGTCCAGGAAGATCCTCGACTTCCTCTACGTTTCCTCTTAGCCACCTAATTACGCTACTTGTTTATTCATTGTGCTAATTGCTGATGAATGCTGGAAAGCATAGATGGCTACTTTGCATTACTGAATATTCAAATTACACTATTGTCTATCTTCTTCACGCTTTTGTTATGAAGGGAGTGCTGACCTGTCACCTAGCGCCTGAATATAGCTATTTTAATTAGCACTGGGTTAGCGCGGAGAGGGCACATGAATGATTCAGCTACGTTAAGAGGATTCAAGGGAACTAACCTTCCCTTTACAGCGCCACACTGTGAAAGTGGGTCAGGAAATACAGTAGAATCACTGGTAGGCTTTGGATTTTTCAGGTCACCACTCTTATTTCTTGTACTCGCACAACGGTAAGTCGCTGAAGAGTCATGCCTAGCAGCTTAACATTCCGACATTCTCACGACATTATGACAAAAGCCGCAAAATGCAACAAAAATAAATACTCTGCCTAAGGGCATGCTATTGAACATCAGAAGAAAGAGCTTTAAGTCTATTCATCTTTCCAGGCAAAATAGTTCCCCCATTGCTTGCTACTGGCTTAATTTCCATGGAGTCTGTGCCACAGAGGTTTCATTCACACACACAAACTTATCCACAGTGACAAATCTCCTCTCGTGTGAGCCAAATGGTGGCATGATGTGTATGTGCTAATTGGATGTGCTTTTGGCTTCGGTAAAATGTCTCTTGGTGGTACCCACGTGGTCTCCAGCCAAAGCTGCTGTGTTGTGTTTGATGAGCTTCTGGACACACACACACACACACACACACACACACACACACACACACACATGCACACACGCACTTGGTGGCTCCTCATCCTCTCAGTGTTAGACAAAGGCTGTAGCTCTCACGTTAGCAAATGAAACGGCCTGATTAAAAATACATTCATTCCTTGTGTACTTTTAATTGCATCTGAAAAGCCCACCAACCCCTCAAATCTCCCCGGCAACATCCCTTCTTCAACACACGCCCAGTTTCCGCAACCAGACATCCACCCAAAAAAAAAAACAAAGGTGCATAAGTAGTAAGTGATAAATTGGGAACTTTTGGGACTACGTAAATTGCGAGTACAGACAGAGAGAAAATGAGACCGTTGCTACTGTGCCCTCTGAATCTCTTATGTAACGGTGTGTCAAAATGACTCAATTACTGCAAGCTGACCCCATCCCGCTCAATCTCCCTCTGTCCAGTCCCTTCCCTCTTCTCTCTGCTAGTTCAGTTTGATTTTTTTTAATATTCGAGTTGGTGTCAGCTCACATCTCTTGCAGAGCACGCTATGCCTTTATAAGTTCTCCAAATTTGTCATATTGGGAACATTGTGTCACCACGAATATACTTGTACTATGACCCAAAAGTTCTTAATAATGGCGCAGAGTGGATATTGGTTCTTTTCTTTTGCAAAACAGTAGAACCTTCTAATTCGAGCTCAGTCCATTCCAGGACCATCACTGTTTTTTCCGTTGAATAAGAGGCATTCAATTTTGGAGGCATCAAAATAAATTGTAAAGGAAGCTCATAAATAGACCCCAAGTACCCATATGGAAGGATTAAAATTGAAGCAACTTTAATCAGAGCTCCAACATTAAACTTTTGCCCCTGTATGCACAATAAGCCAAATAAATGGAGCGAAGACAATTATCATAAATTTGATCCCATTTGTATGTGTAGAAAATCAATCCTTAACTTGTATTACAGTTATTATTATTATCGAGCCCCCGCTTTCCAGTTTGTCCCCTGCCTATCACACACGCACACACACACACACACACGCACGCACGCACGCACGCACACACACACACACACACACACACACACACGCTCAATAGACATGGTTGTGTAATTCAGAGACCTCATCTGCTATTCACAACTGCAAATTGCAGATCTCGCTTCCATTTAAGTCAGCCGCTGCTCTCATAATAGAATACTTATAGGGCCATTTGAATGATATATTCTGAAATATTATAATTCTAATACCAGTAAGGCATGGGTGCTACTTATGAAGGCGATGGCTATGGAGTGGTTTTTTTTTTCTTTGTTGTTTTTGTGACAGCACATTTGTCAATACAATGTTGAAGACCTTTCTGGAGGTCATGAAATGGACATTGAAAAGATGGACGTGAGCATTAAGGCTTACATATTTTAGCAGTGTTTCTCAACTAGTGGTGGTGGTAGCTGGTTAATGAGAAAAAATATATATTCAAATATTCACCACTGTTTCCCAACTTTGTTTTGCCAAGCCACATAGGATATTGTTCTGTATGTCACTATAAGTTGCTGGCATTGAAAGACTTGCAGTAAGTTATCATTTTTGGACCAATTTAGGGAAAATTGCATGACAACCTGCTGATCTGTCATGGCACACTGTTGTGGTTGGCAATCAGCGATTTGGAGAAACCATAAGAAGTGCCTATTACAATAAAAACAGTTGCAGACTAAGTAGTGGGTGTCATAATAGTACGATTGGGCTTTGAAAAGCAGTGTTCTTCAGTGCTGTTTGATGCCATCACAATGACATGTGCAGTTCAAACTAAATTAAAAAACCAAACCGCTGTGAATTATTTGTTGTGCAGGACCCTCAAACTGTCACCACCTTTATTAAACATGCATACTACAAGTTGTAGTATGTGCAATGGTCTATCATTTGTTAGCACAATATTTGCTGACCAAGTCATGATGATTTGAGGTTCCACCATGCCGCCAATCTTTTTTTTTTTTTTTACTGGATAAATAGCTTTTATTTTCAATGCATATGTTTTATTCATAGGGTAGCAACAACAAAGCAGGTTGAGCATGTTTTTCAGAGAGCGGCCCGGCTTGACTCCAGTGAGTCATTGATTTTTTATGACTAGCCACCCTGACAAGCAAAGCTGTATTATTATAATAACAACATATGGCGAGACTTGCACAGGCTCAGCAAATGTAAAGAGTCCCGTAGATAGATGGTCATCGACTTTGCTCTTCCTGTGCTGAGGTGCTGGATAAACTATTTGTGAACTCCGGAGACATTCTCGGGAATCCGTCCCACTGTCATCTGGTGGAGTGGAAAAGCCAATAACAATCCGCCCGCTTTCACCACATGATCATATTTAGATTTGGTGACTGTGGCGAGGAGCAGAGAGGGAAGTGTGTTTTGAGTCAACAAATAGACTTGCTGCTCCACAAAGGAATGTAATTCCAATCATAATAAAGAAACAAATGTGTCAATATTTGTCAACCGTGGCTTTGTGAAGCCCTTTGAGAGTTTTCTGATTAACGGCTACCTGTATACAAATAAATCTGATTTGACTTACGCTCCCGGTCAGTGCTACTGGGGGCCTCACAGAGGACCGCGCACTTATTAATCAGATGTATGAGAAAAAAAAATTAAGCATTTATTATATTCATGTGTTTAGAGGATACAACTGGAGTAACTCATCATGCATTCCAAATGTACTTTGTGGCGGTATTGCAGGTGGTCCGCAAAATTGGAAATGGACAATAATTGTAACATTTTTAAAAATAAAATTGATTTATTATTTTAGACTTGATTTATTTTCCAGATAATTTTGTGAATCATTTACCCATCCAAATTGTGTCAAATGTAGCTGAGATTCCCAAACGAGACATAAAGATACAAATAAATAGCCTGTATAGGTCTATCCTCCTTTGATGCAAAATTCAAGATTCAAGAAGTTTATTGGCCATGTTTGGGCATGCCAAACAAGGAATTTGACTCCGGTAGATCTCAGCAATAACAATTTTTTTTTGTCCTTATCACATTTAAGGTTGATGTGAAAATTAGCGTGTTTGTAGCCAGCTTTACTGTAAGAGTCCCCTCACAGCTGGTTGAGCAGATGCTGTGCTGAATAATGCGGTTTGTCCAAAACAGCTTTCTCCCCTGAGCGCGGACAAAGCTTTCCAAAATACAAATATGTCCCAGTTTTCAACACGAGCCATACAATCGTTCCCATTTCCAGGAAACCTCCCAGGCAATCTGTTACCTTGAACGTGTTTTCCGAGTCCCGCCTAAACTAACAACTGTGGTGAGGAAATGAAATCAAAATGAAAAGCGGCCCTGCAGGGAGCCCATCAGGATTGCATTAGCATAGTAAGAATCTGCAAGAGCAACGTGAACCCGTGGGGATTATACAAAAAATTAAGCAGTTGACGTTAGTTTAACCTCGTTCATTCCAGGGCGCCGGTGGACATTAATTTTGTTTGCATTTTGACAATGTTTTCCTGAACAATACATAAGTGAACAAAAATGTAAAACGCCAGTATTAGTCTTTATTTACACAGAGCAGAGAAAGTACACGCCTGTGTGTATTTTTATATGCGCTGTTTATATATGTTGCTGCTGTGTGTGCGTTAATTGAGCAGGTTATGATTAGCATAAAACCTATGCTAATTTCCATTTCGCATTATATGTTAGCTTTAAGCTTGGAGACTTTTGCTAGATTAAATTACAATACACAATTGGGTTAATATTTGGCTCTTTGAATCAGAGTTTTTGCGGTCATATGATCATTTTTTGATTTGCAGCTTTGTTATTGCTCATGTGCATCATGTGAAAACATGCAAGCGCATTGAGAAGCAGTTCAGCTCTAGGGTGTCAACCCCCCAAACAGACGCACAAAGAGAGTAAGCCCAGTGAGTAGCAGGACCGTAGGGATGAGTCAGACGGCCTACGGGCAGTCAAACAGTCTGGCAGCGTTATCAGACGAAATTAACGCGGGGCCTGGATCCAACGATGCTTTTTATTACATCCCGAAACAAAGAGGAGGCAGATGCCTATAATCACACATAAAATTAGCCCAGCTTTGATTGCATCTGTCTTATTATCTTGACTTTTAATATTGGCTGGTTTTCTATTCTGGTTGCCTGGTTTGTATCTGTCAAATCTTACGTCTTACTATCAGGGGGAATGTATTATTAGCTGATTTATTTCGAGGACTGCCGGCGCAAACTGACCCAGATCATCAAGGCATGTCAGAATCACCCGTCTTAACGCTTGATATTCACAGTTTAATGCCTCATTTTTAGCTTATAAACATGTGGGGATGGATTGCCCTTGGCTTCAAATTTAAACACATTTAACACATATTTAACATATTTAAACATGCCTCCCCACACACACATCAAGATGTCAAGGGATGAAAATAAACTTAAAGGAAAAACAGTGGTAACACATCCCTAACGTGTTCACACTTCCCATCTCATCTCCATCTGGACGTCTCCCTGTTGAAGGTGTCAGGAAAAAATCTCAAGTGTCTCAACAATCAGAAGAGTGTGTGTGTGTGTGTGTTTGTGTTGATAAAATCTTGGTTACTTCGCACCCCTGGCTACTACCTGCCAGGCAGACACTAAATTTATAAATAAACCACTGATCATTTTTCATGTAGGCCACAGTTAGTGGCATGCAGATGTGGGCCAGGCCTGTTGAATAAATAATGCTGATTGAGGATTACCGCATCAGATAATTTTCTCCTGAGTGATTGTCAGGACGCAATGTATGTCGGTGCGTCTCTCCTACAGTATCGTGTCGTGAAAGCTGGCGAGTGATCCTCACTTACGGGCGCTTGAGGAGGAGGATGCTCTTTTGGACAGCTGCTGTTAATCTGATTGTGAGAGCGACAAACGAGTCATATTTCCTTTGTGGTCATATTTTCCTTGTTGTCATGTCTTTTTGCGCTAACGTGAGTCATTAGAGTCACATTTTAATGTCTTGCAGGTGTCTTGTGTTTATGACACAATTAGTTCAGTGATTGTTGTAAGTATAAAAGTAAGTATAAAAGGTTTACACACCATTGTTCAATTTGCAGATTAACATGGGAGTGTGCTCAGAATTAACATTCATGTTAAATGGGAATAAGCACACTTCTGCCATTGTTACATTGAAAGTTTTGCTGGTTTCGTAGGCTTTCCCTGACATTTTTTTGCCTTATGACAGAAGCTGGATGGTGCTTATACTGATTGCTATTTGGAGCAGTCCATAATTCCCTCCACCTTGAATAAATTCCATCTAAAATTAAGACCAATGCTTGATTAGGGGGTTACCTAGTTAATTCTGAACACGGCCACATCGCCAGTGATAAAAAACATATTATCCAAGTTGTTTAAAAAATAAAATAAAAATTGTGAAATTATTTATCTTGTAATTTAGATCACAAAAACCTGCCATTTGAACCGGAGCGTGTAGAGTTTTTATATCCACCATATGTCTGCGTGCACATGCATTGATCCTCTCCCATTAATCAGCCAACCGCAGTATTGATGTGCGGAGTCCGCCCGGTCTCGGGGATGAGTGATGATGAGAATATGACAGCGACTCGGTGGGTGCAGCTATATCTCAGAGGTCCAATAGTTCTAATGGACATGTATAGACCACCCCACTGGAAGCTGAAGGCAAGACCACTGACTCAGCTGAATAGGCGCTGTTCCGAATGAGTGTCTGAGCTTGCTCAGATAAATCTGGCTAATTTCCTGACTATTTTGCATATAGATGATGTATCTTGCATTAGAATAATATAGGCTTGACTTCACTGTTTGTGTGTGATTCCTCCCGCCACCCCTCCCCCTAAATGTGCAGAGAGAGAAAGCTTGATGTGGGATTTCATTGATAATCTCCCTACCAGATGGCAAAAAAAAAAAATTCCATTTTCCTTTTGAGGTCCCCTCACACACACATACGTGATCCCAGTGGGTGAGCGAATCACCAAATGTTATACGACAAGTACTGTATGGTGCGCTGATCATTTATGTGATTAATTAATGAAATTGTCAATCACAGTCTTATTAATAGACCTCTGAAATTTGTTGCAGTAATTCTCAGAATATTGGTGCTATTAAAATATGTATCGTGAAATGATAAATTATAGTTAGATTCAATAAAAATAATACACTTAAAATGAATGATTTAAAATGTATTGTCTGTGTTCTATAATAATTTCTCTGTTAGGATAATTTTGTAATTTAGTTCAATTCGTTTCAAGAATCGTGCATATTAATTTTGCGTGTTTCTCCCACTAGAATTAGTTACTAAAAAAGTATTTTTATTATGTTTACAAAATTATTTCGTAGTCATTTATCATATAAAATGCAGCATTTTATAATTAGTTTTATTCTAAAAAATTAAATATGTAAAAACTATTGTTGAATTAGTTAATTGATTATGGTTTCATTCATTATAAATGAATTTACTTATTCTTATTTTATTTTATTCCATTTTAGCATTCTTATTTTTTTTTGTGTTTTATCAATATTTTCCTAATTTTTCTAATTCAATTATTACAGCGATTGGCTCACACGACCCAGGCGCGTACGCTAATAACATCAATGACGTCACATTAATCCAGTGACCTGGATAAGCCCCCCTACTGGAGGAAGTGAGGAAGGAGAAAGGGGAGGGTAAGTGTAGGGGGAGTGGGTTGCCGCTGTCAGACTGAGAGGAGGAGAGACAAAAGCGTCTCCCTCTCCCTCTCACTCTCACTCACTCATTTAGCACAGAGCGTGGAGCACGGCGGAATGGACAGCATGTTCACAACAAAGAAAGGAACTTAGAATTTCTTCTTATTCTAAGCAACACTGCACACCTCGCAAGCACCCTCTTTTTGTAACTGGTGCACGCGGGAAAGCTCGCGTGGATCCCGGCTTCCAGGCTGGACGGGACGGCGAGGACGCCCACGCCTACGCCAACTTCCCACGGCGGCACACATGCTCACACGCCCACGGACACTCTGGAGCGTACCATGCTGGTCCAGGGAGCAGTGACGCCCGGGAGGACCCGCCGGCTGATGCTCAAACTGCCGGTCGGGACTCTTCGCAGGAACAGTGGTGAACGGGTGAGCACCCGGGATTCCCTTTTCATGCTCTCTTTGGACCAGGTTCCCTTGTTTTGTGTGTGTGTGTGTGTGTGTGTGTGAGTGAGTGAGTGAGTAAATGGGACTAGAAGTGGTTCTAGGCTAATCCAGGGGACGGTATTAGTTTGAAGTTGGAGGCAAGTCAAGAGCAAAGCTTTTAATCTCCGCAGTGAACAATTACTGGTGTGTCTGTCAATCCTGGGCCCATCTCTAATGTATTCCGCCATCTCTCTGATAGTTCAAGGTTGTCAGAGGGGACAGTGGGAATTCTCGTCTCAACATATTTGAAGTGACAGTGAGGGTCTGGGAGCTTTTTTGCACTTCATCTTTGGACTACCAGAACTCAGTTTGTAATTCACATTGTGTGTCAGTGGATGCAGATGCAAGGTAATGGTTTTCCAGCAGACTTAAACATGGAATGTGCATGCCACGCAGTTATTCTTCACAGGTTGGTAAAGACAAGCTGCAACTTGCCAGCTCAATGAATCATTCGCCTGTTGTGTTTTTCAGAAAAGTTCTCAACCACATGTAGAAGCTCATTCACTGATGTTGTGGTACAGATGTGTCATGCTCAATGTCAGCGCAGGTCAAATTGTTGTGTGGTAGTCAATCGCTTTCTGCCATCCGCAAGTACCCTAGTGCCAATTGTTTACAAAAATTATGAAAAGGTATTTTAAACGAGGCCAACATTAGATTACAGGATGGCATGTATTTTGAATCTTCTTTTGTAGTGTGCGAGTCATGTAAACGCCACAAGCTCCGCAGAGAATTCTCTTTGTACTTCTTCTCTTTGAATGCACACAGGAGTGGAGCTGTCTAAATAACATGAGTTCGCTACGCTGGAGGCAGCACGGTAGACAAGTGGTTTGCATGTCTGCCTCACAATCGTGGGCTTGGGGGTTGAATCTCCTCCGTTTTGTGGATTTTCTCTCAGCGTCTTGAAGCCTCTCAATGGTCTTTAGGAGTGAATACATGTTGATGCTCTGTGATTGGCAGGTGACTCGTCCAGGGTGTCCACCACCTTGCCTCTCCATTAGTGAAACTTTTGAAATGTAATCTACCTGTAAATCATGTAAATACTGAGGAAGATGAATACTCACCGCCTGACGTAATTGCGTCTGCCATACTCGTGAAATCAACTCGCTTGCTGCAGATTTTCTGGCAGCATAACGGGGGGAAGGTCGGCGCCGTGATTGCAATCTCATATTCTCATCCTCTTTCTTCAACTTGCAGACCTGCTAGGTTTAAGTACACACAGTGGGAGTTACTTGTGGTGTGTGCATCCTCTCACTTCAGAAAAATGTCTGGATATAAACAAAAGTCATGCGTTGACCTTTCCGCAAAAGTAAGGTGGAGTTTTTCATGGCAGACGTGAGGAGAATTTTTTTGGGAGGTACTATTCTAGGATGGCCTTTTTTAATTAAAACATAGGCCATAGGTTCCAGTACTAGTACTAGTGTGTTGTGAATTAATTTGGATGAATAATTTTCTTTGTTCGAATCCAAATTGTTAGCCTCGTGGTCATAATCCCTGCAGAAAATGTTTGCCGAATGTTCAAGAAATGTGTCTGTCTTGAAGGTAAGAAGCGGTTGAATGCAATTAGGGCATGAGGGAAGCAGGTTTCTAAAGAGCCCCCAGCATTGAGTAGCACACATGCATACTATCTTAGTGCATGCATGCGCGTTGCTTTCTTCAAATTGCCATTTGTTACCATGGAGATGTGTTATTTTAATGGATACTCTTACATTTCTTTCTTTGAAATGAAATTCTCTTCCCTGTCACTCATTTACTGCAGAAGAATCATTCCATGTTTCCATAAGTGATGGATGTATCTAAGATGATTGGTATCTTCAGGGTGAAGACGAAAGAAGCCCTTAACTAAGCAAAAAAATACATTTGCAATTTCTCTCCTTGTGCAGCTCGTCACACTTGGCTGACTTGTGTTGACGACCTGCCATGGAAAGCAAATATTAAAGGAGAACTATTATGTCTGTGACATGCCTTCATAATAAATAGCCGAGGGCTCAAGAGCGATAGCCCACTTTTCACCCTGTTTTTTTTTTTTTTTTATGACATCATCTAATGTATCTTTGTACATCTGTCTGAGCCAGCGACATGTAGTGACATGCACAAGTAAAAGCTTTTCCGCTAAATGGCAAAAGGCAGGCCTCCCAGAAACTCGACTATTTACTTAAAAAGTTTTTATACCGTATTGTGTCCCCTTTATGTTAAATAGCAGAGAGTATAAACAGCTTGTTGTTGTGGAGATGTTTACCTCTGTTCAGCAGTCTGAATTAGGATTATCGCTCGACTTTGTTAACCGCTATCACTTTAAGCTGCTCAAGCTTTTACTGTGAAATTAGGTAAAGCAAAATAACAAACAAGGGGATGAGACGGCATGAGAAGAAGCCAGACGTCAACAAAACATTCAGGACCTGATTTACTAAAGCTTTGCGCATTCAAAAACGGATGAGGGCAAGGCTTTTCAGGAACTCCCCAATTTGTTTGGCTCTTCCACTGACACTTCCAATTTCCTCACCAGAAACGCTCCCAATTTTTCCTTGGGGAAAACCAACCCTCTTTTTAATAAGGTTGCTTTCACCACTTTAACACTTTACATCACAATTTTGTCACATCATTCAGGGCTGACAATGTCGAACTTTGTGGGGTTAAAATGTTCTTTGAGAAAACGTCAATAAGGGAGCAGCAAAGTAGAAGGCTGGCCTGGCCCAAGAAAAGAAGTTCACCCACTTGTTTGCCAAACACATTCAGCAGCAGAACAATAGCAGACAATAGCCTGACTGTAATTCACCTCCCTATATATTGGCCCTTTAAAAGTAAGGGGGAAGTGAGACAGGAATACTAATCGATCCTCGTTACGTTTAAACATCCTGTCCGCGCCAATCATGGAGAAGGTCAGCCATGTGGATCAGGTGCACGCAAAGTCCAATCCTCATCAAGATGATCCAATTGTGCACACATTACAGTCAGGGTCCATTTGGAGAAATGTCGCCCACATGGAGAATCACAGAATTCCAGTGACCCTCAATTTGTAGAGTTTGTCGTAGTCCAACCAACCATCCATCCATTTTCTATAGAAAATTAGGGTTGCAGGTGAGACCTAACATGCATGTTTTTAGAATGTTGGGGGAAGCAAGTGTGGGAGATTAAACTTGGACTGGATCACCAAATTTGTAAAAATCCATATTACTAAAAAAAGTAAACCGCAATAAGGCTATGTGTGCTTGTGTTTACACTCGCCATGCTGCAGATGCCGAATTGTCATTTGAAGTGGGAGCCAACATATTGATTCCCTGGGATCTCACCGAGCCGTCCAGGACTTCGGGCAGGAACGCTGAGGCCGGTCAGTCCAATTATTGAGACAAAGGGCGGTGAAAGAGGGAGGAAGAAAGAGTTGTGAGAAACTGGAGCTGAAGGCTGGAGGCTGGGCATCCACAGCAGGCCCCACTCGCCTCTCCCTCCCCTGCCTGCCTTGAAAGGGAACCCCCCTCGCCTCCCCAAGGCTGAATATTTTTGAGAAGGGAGGGAATGAAGAGACTCCCACCCTTTCATCACTCTATGCTGTGATTTTTTTTTCTCTCCAATATCCTTTATTCCCCATCCAAAAATCAAACCTATGGCCATGCGGCACAGCTGCGTCCAAGATCAAATGAGTTGAAGCCTTTTGGCTGCCGGTGGAAGGTGACGCCAATCAACCACTCAATCTCTCTCTGTCTCTCGCTCTGTCTCTCTCTCTCTCACTCTCTCTCCCACTCTCTCTGTGAAGGGTAGCTATGGAGAGAGTGAATTCCTGTCCTTGGCAAAACATCTTGAGAGACTGAGGTGGTGGTGGGGGTTCCTCTCTGCCACTTTCACACAGCTTGGGAAGATGACATCATTATCTCTGCTCCTTTATTTGCAGAAATGTGTTCTGGCAAGGGGAGGAGTGCTAAAAGAGAGGGAGGAATAACAGGGACAACCAAAATACAGATTGCTGTCATATTGGTGAATATTTGCGCTCTTTGTTAGACAGCAAGGAGAACAAAAGAAGACATTGTGACGTAATCGAATTCATTGTGTTTGTGTACTTGTCTTGCTATTTTTGGCTGCCGCCTTGTTTGGCGGTATCATACTTTTCACTATTTTGACATTTTACATGGAATTTTTTAATTTTTGTGTTTGTGTGGAGCGGTCTTAGCTATCCCATTTTACATTGTGTGTGTGGAGGGGGGGGGGGGGGTCTTGTGTTCCTGCCTTTGTGTGGCACCATTCTTGTTAACGGCTCATTATTTGGACATTTCTTTATGGTGTGGACAGTCTGAAGTATTTGTATAGGTGTGTGTGGGGTCTTGTCTTCCTGTCTTTGTGTGGCACAATCGTTGACATCCCTGAGATCCCACCTACCAGAAAAAAAGTCTCTTATGAAGCGGCGTCTACTGTGTGTGTGTTGTCTTTCTTTTATTGAGTGGCTTAATCCAAGCCACCTTTTATTCTTTGCATTTTTCTTTTGCGTGTACAATCTAGTGTGTGTGTGCATGTGTGTGTGTTTGCGCGCAATAACGCATGTGCATGAAGGACAGAGAGTGAGAGAGTATTTCTTCCCCCCTCCCTTGTTTTCCTGTGGGTGTACTGCAAGAACATGGTAATCCTCATTAATATTTATCTGCAAGCCAAAGTGGATGGAGAGAATGATTAGCTGGAGCACATATATTTTCTGTGGTTGCTTTTTGAATGTTCTTGCTGCACTCTTTATTATGATTCATTCACTGGCTCAAATTGTGTACCAGATAGTCCTGATAACTCAAAGGTTTCCTTTACATATGTGATATTCTGTGCACATATATGAATTACCGTGGAAAACAAAGCACTCACACACATACGCTGTCTTCATCCCTCTCTCAAGCCACATTATGTTATTGATTTTCATGCTTGCACCTCTAACACAATCAAATTAAATGAGAGTGATCGGAATTGAATTTCCATCACACTCAATCCATGCATGTCACTTCTCGTCCCAGCTGTACTGTTAGCGGCACACACTGATTCGCAACCAACAGTGCCGAGAGAAACCATTGGGAAATGATCCAATTTTAGAATTTATTTACTTCAATTTATTTAATTTAAGTCAATTTGTGAGTCAACTGACACAAGGTCATCATTTCAGTATACAGTGTTACCTTGACTTACCAGTTCCCCAATTTATGAGCCGTCACCTGATGGGGTTTTTTTTTTTTTTTTTGCTTTGTGTTGCAAGCCAAAGCTCGAGGTACAGTGGTGCTCCATTCGTTTTTACCATGCCAGAAAATCAAATCATTTGTATCTCAAATCATCATTCTCCATTCTATTAAATGGTAATAACATTACAGTTGACCCATGAGTATTTGTGTGTGGTTTCCAGCCATTAAAATGCATTGAAGAAAAGAAAAGAACCAAATATTTTTGCTCTGCGCGCCTTGGTCACCTGGTGCCAGTGTAAGACAGACGGATGGAAATGAAATGGAAATGTGGAGGCAGCTCCTCTTCCCTCTGCTACTTAGTACGGCACTAATATGTGTTGTTCTTCTCAGAGGATAAAGAATATGTAACTCTGGTTGTATTCAAATGTCTGTTGTTCAACATAGATGATAGTTAGCCCATGCCTATTGCATTTCACATTATGTGTTAGCAATGACATTAATCTAGCAAACACTGGAAGTAGTGAGTAGAAATAATTATTTGCCTGCAGTCTTTGGTCAATTTTTTGCACATACATTTACATTTGTTTACGCCGGAGAGCTTCACATGACACTGCTTTTTGTGCATTCATAGGGTCTGTGACCCATTTCCCTTCAGTGCGCCCCCTCTGCCACTTCATGCTTCATGCATATGCCTGAGTGAAGATTAAAGCAGGAGAAGGAATGCGAGAAGCTCCTCATAAGAAGCCGAGTAGACATACATAGAGAGGAGAAGAGGAGGCAAAAGGTTAAGAAGGGAACACACAGATGAAAAAGACCGAAACTTGTTATCGATGACCTGATTAGATTTCTAGTTAGTACAGTGGAGCCTCGAAGGGATGAGAAACAAGATCATTCAAAGTGGTGGCTTGAGCAGTAGCTTTGTATAATCATTGCGTCATTGACTGTTTGTAATTTGTCATTTGATGTTGCGGCACTTTGATTATTTAGTGCATTTTCCCAATCGTTACAAGGCACATATTTGACATTACAAAAATGTCACACACCACCCCAAAAAAATTAATAGTACTGTAGTGCCTTAAGATTCAAAGTTTTTATCTGATGCTTTTTTTTTAAATAAAAGGAGAATAACACTCTGATGTTTTACTTTATAAAAGAAACATAATAGCATAATTTATCAGAATGTAAAAAAGTAAATATGTTTGGTTCCTTTTAGTGTACACAACTTGGCAACGACGAGACAGTATAATAAAATCATGCAGACCTAAACAAAGAAGATTTTCACAACTACTGTAAGGGCCTCAATAAACTGCAGTACTAGTGATTGTTTTGTCAACTTTAATACAAAGTTATTTGGTTTTGGAATGCAGAGGTTACTGTGCTGAGCGAAAAGAGGAAAAAAAACAACAGTTAACCTGTCAATCATAACTGGTATTTTTATATCTGACCAGCTGTCACTGATTGTTTACATTAGTGGGCCCATCGTGTGACCTTTCCCAGGATTCAGTGCATCAAGCGCACACAGGGAATCATGGGAACAGTTCAGTGCGGTCCCTAACCCCGCAGCTCTCACCTCGGCAAATATTTACTCCTGTCGTAAATTAGGGCCTACGCGGAGGTGCACGTTTCCAACCTTCCGACGTTGCTCCTGATTCATGTTGGAAAAATCACATTGTAGGAATGCTGTGCATTCCTACAGGTTTTCTCAGGACACTGCTGAGAAGGTCCTGAGATAGGCTTGTGAGAAACTATGCGCTTGTTCCTTTTAAATGGGCTAAAACTCCAGACTAAGGGGACATTCTGCTCCCATGATGTCATCTAGAGAAGCTTCCAACTTGCGGAAGTGTGACGCTTTTCGAACAGCCATCTGTTTCTCCGGCCACACATTCATCTTCTGAATCAGAAGACACAGATTAGGAAACGGTTGTTTATCTTTTCTATTTTTTTATGTGCCTTATGAACATTTTTCTGGGTTTTTGGACGGCTGAAATTGAGTAATGGCATTTCCAGTCATTTAAATGAGGAAATATGATTTGAGATCAAATAGACTCAATTTTAAGCATCAAAATCTTCATCCAAACCTTGTTTGTTAGCCTCGTTTAGTTGACAGGTTAATTTTAAATATCATAGAATCAAATCATTTCTAAATATTCACACATGGACATTGTTTATCACAGCTTTTGCAGCAAAGCAACAGTTGTGTGTATGGCTTTAAAGACAACCGGACAAAGAGAGAGCAACAGCCACTCGTAGAGCATCTGCATTTCCTTAGTGGGAATGTTTGTTTTTATGGCTGCGACTGGGACCGGAGAAATGTGACTTGAGTGGGAGAGTAAGTGGGGGGTGAAGAAGAGAGGGTCACTAGAGACCATTAGCTACATTCAACTTGCAGGGCTTTGACCTTGACGAGAGAAAAAGCAGACAGGGCAGCTCTCTCTGGCTCCTATCCAGAGGTGACCCAATTATTTGATCTTAGTGGTCTCAGGAGGAAATTATAGGCTGATCATTGCCATGGCGTTGGGAGATTTTTCCTGTGATGGCTCATGTGGGTGTTTAAAAAGACAAGATGCACCTGTGGATGTCACACCAACTGTCTGTTCATGGAGGCACTCTGGCCTCCTCTGGCATCATGCTATTCTATTACACCATCATGTGTTTGCTTTAAGGCCACTCTACCAGGTAGGCTTTAAATTCAAAAGATGACAAAAAAAAGGGCTGTCACTGTGATGGATTGTGCCATAATGTGCCACGTTGTGTGTCCAAAAGTTGATCTGGGGGCCATTTGTGGTTGTTAGCTGAGCTGCGAGTTTCTGTGATGACATTTAAAATTGGTAAAATGGCCGCATCCAGTGATGGATCAAACCAAGTGGATTTTGGTGCTTAATTCATATTCCGCAAACAAAGCATAAGTCAGAATGACATGTTTAATGTAGTGGGGGTTGCCTAGAACATGCAAAGCACAGTTTTTATTTGACTTCCCCTTTTAATGTGGAATAAAAAAATCATTAAAAATGGTCAGAATTTTATCATTCAAAATGGTAAATACATGTGAATGCTACAAAATAAATTGAAAAAAGTCATTTTTAGTTATACATCTGTATATTTATACAAGTACTCACTTTTTTTTATTACAATTGCAAATGAATGTTAGGGAGTAGCACACTAAATTTCCATTAAAAATACATAGTCAAAATATAACAACATTTTGCCTTGTCACCAATGACTGCGATGAATATTTTAATATGCTTAACTGCTTAGCATATGTTGACCCACGGGTGAAGTGCCCCAACACACACACACACACACACACTCTCATTTATTCTATACGTGGCGCTCAGTAGAAAAAAAAAATAATTGGCCATCTCTGTGGTAGACCAAAATCACGGGCAAAGGCTGAGTTGCTCCATTAACCCCAATGAGATAGTGTCAAAGTAATTGCAAGAACGACACTGACACACTTTCATACTGCCACTGGATGAGAGATCAGATTTTGCTCCGCTTTTTGTTTGTCATTGTTCAGCTTAGGATACAGAGAGACTTCCAGGAAATGATGTTGCGAGGACAGCGCTCGCTGCCAAATAAGCCGGCGAGTGTTGCAATGGATATCTGAAAGTGGGACAAATACGCACAAAGCTTTATTTGGCTTTCACTGTTCCTCCAGGCCGCCTTGGATTAAAACGGATGCTTTGGTCACTTTTGATAGCCTTAATGTTCTCATTAGTTGTATCGTTTTTTAATGCTTTGTAAAAACATCTTTGCTCAGTGAATCAGCAAAATGCTTCATCAGTATTCGGCGGGAGATCTCTGAACTTGGACCCGGGGCTTTCATGGAGACATTAGTATTCCCTGCATGCTTCTCATGGCCCATTTGCAGCAGGCACCATCACAACTGCACACACACTTGTTCTCCTAATGTTTTGCATTTTAATTTGAAAGAGATACTTTTTTTTCTCTCAAAAAAAAACACTAATGTTCTTGAAAATATAAGTCTTTGTTTGCTAAAACATATTTTATGGTTGTAAAAAAGTTGTAAAAAGGTGTCAAAGGTTTAAGAACATCTGCCTTTATGGAGGACGGCTCCTGTACAGTAGCTCCACCTGTCTTGCATGTTCATTCATTGTGTTTGCTTGTGGCTCCTCAGGGAGAGCAGCACAATTGAAGGAAACCCAACCGACACAACAACCATCTCAAAACATCCCCCTCTTTACCGCCTCCTGCTGGTGGAGAGAGACGCACGGAGAAAAAAACAGCACCTGCAAAACATCCTCCTTCAAAAACAGTCCTTTTAAGAGATGAACAATATCTTGGCTTGATGAGGTTCTAGAATCATAGATGAAGCACTTATTGGTGCTGTGGGGGTGTGGGGCTGCTTAGTTGGTGGCAAATGGGGGGGGGGGGGGGGGGGGTCATATTGCAGGAAGGGGATATCCAAGGCTCACCGCTTTGCCTCGGAGCCCTGCTTCCTCTGATGCTGTCAATATGACACCAAGACTCACTCACTTGGTATGTACAATGAATGCTTTGAATATGTGTCATAATGAATCACACTTCTCAGACAATAATGCACCTTTTTAAAAAAAAAAAAAATCTAATTGTGTTCTACATCTGACTAAACACCAGCATAGTCTCCAGCGTTTACCAAGCATTACTCATCCATTTTCCCCCCTTATAACCGATCATTTATGCACATAACCCAGGAGTGTGGCAGAACTAAAGAATCCAACCAAATAAGGGAAAACAAAACAAAGGATTGTGGTTAGTAGATGGAGTTGTGCTAATTGGTGTTGAGCAGCTCTGAATGAATTGGATTGGAATTGTGTGTTTTAAAGGGCTTACATGGGAGGAAGTCACGTTTTTCGCCTGATCGCATAATTTACCCAAGACTTTTTGGTACGATTTTTGAAGAACAAGAAAAAAAAAAGGTTCAAAAGAAGACTGGATTATAAATCATTGTTTTACGCAAGTATGTACGTTCATTGAAAGCATAGAAAACAACTGCTCATCAATCGCTGTCTGTTTTCATCATATAGCTATCTTATCTTTGTTATTTGAATAATATGCTTGGATAGCAATATATTCATCAAAGAGAAGAAGGCATTTAGCCAGGCGAGCTTGAGGTTGAACCTGTGTGACGTCCTGAGGAATTTTCATGACTGTCCCAATCTGGTGTCTTCTTTGTTCTCTTTGCCAAAGCCAGGAGCTCTGTATGTGCGAAACTTTTTTTAACTCCCCTCCCACCCCAAGATATTTTCTTTTCCCAAGGCTTTGAGAGCGCAGCTTGCTCTTTGTTTCTAAACTTTCCCACCACCCTATTTTGGTTTGTCCATTTTTTTGGAGGGGAGTCATTTTCCAATTTGTTTGGGACTCGCTGGAGGCATATACTATGTTTTTTTGATAAGGCAGCGTCAGCACACAAACAACCGCTGTAGTCGTTTGCTGCATGTCTAGGCAGATAGTGTCTTATTTGCATAGTTTGCCTGGAAAGCACTTTCACTGCTCCGTCACTAGTTTGTGGAGTGATTACACAGAGGCATGGGAGTAGTCATAATCTTTGAACTTCCACATTCCACTTTCCACATTTTCTCACGTTACAAAACTTTGGTGCTCAGGGCCAACGTTTGTGTTATAAAACTAACCAATGGGCCTGGTTATTTATTAAAGAGAAAAAAGGAAAGGAAAATGAGAAATTGTCAATTCATGTAAAATTGTAGCATCAACATCAGGAAAATATCCGGATTTTCCCAAATGGCCGGTCTGGGCTGCATGACCTCCAAGGAGTATATGGATACATTTGTCAGCTACTGCATGTGACAGGGAAAACAAATTGTCTTTCTCAGCCATCATCACAATCTGTTAGAGAAGGTTGAATCTGTGCACGGCCGGCATTCCACCAATTAATTACAGCACTGTGGAAGGGGGCGCACTCACACATGGCTCACGTGATCACCACGCAGCAGCGCTGACACTGTAATCTGATTTAAGTCTAGGCATTAGTTTTAACGAGAGCAGGATATTAGAATTTTACACTCAAAGGAAGGAAAGGGCAACTCCCAGATGTATCACCCAAAAAATATATATAGACATTTCGTCCCTCACCCTGTTGGAGATTATGTGTCTTGCTTGATAAATCTGGCTAGCCCCAGCAGACCTCACATCACTTTTTTAAGGTGGTCCTCCAATGTTTAACTGCGGCATTAGTGACGGGGATAAAAGGGCTTATAATGTTTTCGGTTCAAAGGTTAGGGCCTCCGGTGTAGGATGGTAATCCAAGCGGATTATAAAGAGAATCTGGTGAATATCTGAGGAAATCCCACTCGGGGACTTTCAGATCCTCTGTTTTACATGGATCTAATAGCCACGCTGTATTTACTGAACTGTGATTTTCTGAACTGTGTGTATATATATATATATATATATACATATATCAGAACACAGCAGCGGGGTGTGCACACTTGTGCAACTACATGATCTTATTTTGTTTATTTATACTTACTTGAAAAGATTTCTTTTTTTTTCCCAGTTGAGTTAAGTATAGGTTATTGATAACATTTACGATAGAGAAAATCTCTTTTTGCTGTTACAATTCTTTTATGTAGACTATATATATGGACTGTATGTATCAATCTATCTTATCTTTGTCATTTGTAAAAAATCTTCCATGAAGAAGGTTCTGATAAACGCATAAATTTAAAGGCAGGATAAATTCATGCTTAATAAACACAGTTTAGTAGTAATTTAATATCCTTTCTGATGCATGAAAAAATGGTCTATATAAGCCTTAATATGCCTTATCAGTTATGAATGAAATTTAGTTAGGAATAAAATGCGGGGAACATGAGGAGTCTATTAATTTTTTTGTCTTCCCCCGTCTTTTTCGAGTGCTCCCATCTGTAGACTGAATTATTCATATACTTAAATTAAATTGCACACAATAGGCAGAAATGTGCAATCAGCGACTGTTCACATGTAAGCTGAGCTCTTCTTTGTGTCTTTGCATACAGACGTTCGCTCAACTCAGACGGTAACGGAGGAAAAAAAAAATGACCATGACTCTCACGTGTAAAGTGATTGATCAGGTGATTTTATTTATTGAACAAACAACCTTTTTCCCCACCTCAGATCCTGGACACTGCCTGAGGCGTAAAAGGCCAAATGGCGGACATTCAATAAATTTACAATGACAGGGGTTCCCTTTGGAGAAGAACACAGTGCCGACCACGCATCCTTGCCGAGGGCTCTCCCTGCAGATGAGCCGGGTCATTTTTCACTATGTCGCCTCGTGGAATCAAGTGTGACGGTACACTGAGCCAAAGAATTTGGTGTAGATATACAGTAATCCGTTGCTACATCGCGGTTCGATTATCGCTGCTCCAGTACATCACGGATTTACCCCCCCGCCCCCAAAAAAAAAACAAATTCAAAATAAACCTTCTATATTGAGGAATTATGGCACGAAAGTTGCCCACACACCAGCAGAAGGCAAGGAGTGTCCACACAACTGCAGTATGTACACTTGTACCTTTTTATAAAAAAAGTTGTAATAATAATAATTAGAGTTCTAAAAATATATTTACAGTACTGTACCTTGTTATAAAAAAATTGTTCCAATAATAAAATAGTTCTGAAAACATATTTACAGTATGTACACTTGTACCTTTGTCAACTGTTTTAGTGGTTTGTTCACATGTTCGAAATTCCCTTGCGACGAAAAAAGTACAGGCAAATGTCTGGCGGCCCTTCGGTGTACATTTGCGGCCTGGAACGCAACATTCGCTCTCTTCAAAAACACTCACAATTAAGTGGAGCTTTATAGCCTTGATGTGTATTGACACAAATATTTATTGTAATCATGTTGCTGTGTTAAACTTTTGGGTCACATCGCTCTTTTAGAAATGAAACAAAATGGAGTCCTCTCTGTACTTCTGCCTTGAAACTGTGCACAGATGAGAAAGCTCTTAAAACAACTTCAGCATAACCTCACATTGTCCCCTCTTCTGTTTTGCTTTTAAAAGTCAGCCTCCGGTTCCGTCTTACCTGAGTGCTTTGCCCTTTTCAGGCCTGTAAATCCCTCCCAACCACTTAGTGTTTTGATTGTAAATCTTCACTTTCCATACCCATCTTTAAATCCTCTTACATCACACAAGTCAGTGTGTCCTGAAGGTCAACAGAGATCTACTCAGAAAGTGAGGGGAGCAATCTGCGGCTCCCAGTATTCTCAAAGGCATGATGGATTTCCTGTCTTGTTCAATAGTTAATTCTGATCTCTGGAACCGACATTACTATGTTTTTTTTTCTCCCTAATTTCCCTCATTTCTGGCACAATTTTCACTGTGGGGGATGTTCAGATCTCTTCGGAAGTTGTCAAGGGGGACACATTTTTAAATCTGTGAACTTCGATCAACCTTGCAAATCCACTGCTTCACTCTGTTCCACAGAATTTCCTATTCTTTTTCAACCAAGCATTAAATTTAAGTATGTTGAGCACTCCACCATAATGCTGTGATTGATAGCCTAATGGCGTTCAATTGAGGTGGTGCAGAAAAAGTATTAATTATTGTTATAGTTTATGGAAAAATATATCATCCTGTTTTTTTTTTATATATATTGTGAAAAGCCAATTCACATCTTGCGATCCATACCAGAGGATAAAAATAAAATAAAAAAAATCTTGTCCAGTTTCTCTGTGCCACCCAGTCCCCAATGTCCTTACGGACTGTTACTGCCCTCCTGTCTTTCAAAGTCAAAGTCATCTCAACTCCCAAGCTGTTCTGTCTCAGAATACATGTTGAGAAGGCCAGGAGAGCATACAAGCACCGTGAGACACTCGATCGACTACAACTGCAGACAGGTCTGCTTAATATTCAGCATACAGAACCATTTGAGTATTTGGTATTCAAGCCAGTCACGTCATTGCATCAAGGCCACTGGAGTTCAATGTCTCCTCAGTGAGCAATGCCCTTGAGTTTGCGAAACACAAAATGCAGATCAGATCAAGAATTGTTCCAGGATAGCCTTGGTCAGTTTGAACCAAAAATGCACAAGAGACGTAGAACCAAATCCCGCCACGTGACATCAAGCCGTCTTCCGGCATGTATTTCCAGCCGGAGGGTCACCGGAGTCAACCTAGATTTTGCACCGTGTAAATTATAAATGAATAGAGGAGGTGTAAGCCGTAAGAGATCCTTCCCTTGTGAATGAGGCTCACACTCATTGCCACCTCGCATTCCTGCAGATCCCAGTAGCCCCACTTCGGACTGACTTTCATTGATAAAAGTCATGACAAGTCATGTCTCTGGAATCCGAAATCACAGAGTCATGTAGGCTGGATTTATAGTGCAAGTCCAAGTTCTCAATCAAGGTTTCCTTCCTATATATGTATCTTTCAAGTGACACATATGGCTGTGTTTACTCTGACAGAACATGACACAACCCGCATGCACCAACGCCCAACTTACATGGAAATAACTCTAGCGATAACACAAAAGTAAACTATAATACATGAGTAATACAAATATTAAATGTTCATTCAATTTGCTCCATTTAATATGATGGTTATGTGAAGTCCCTGTAAAATGTTTCAGATCTAAAAATACTGGCTTCCATGCGGAGAATTAGTTTTCCGTTCATGCTCCAATTGTGCCATCAAAGTGGTAGTCCCTTAAACTGTGAAGTATAAATCTTAGCCTGTGCTAAATGACAAGAGACTGGTTGGACTATTACAGGCCGCCAGGCAAGCCTTGGTTCCAACCAAATGTTTGGTTCACAATGTAATCCTTTGCTTTTCCACTGATGCACAGGCGACAACATCACAAAAGTGATTTATACCAAAGCACTTTTCAGCACTCTTCAGTTGGAATACCAAACCACAGTACACTCGTGGCAGGGTGGAGTTAGATTTGGTAGAATAGTTGCTAGAGAATGCAGCATTTCTTTCTTGACTTAGATGCACATCTGTAGTATGTGACCCAGTTCACCTCGCCAATTCTTGGTATCCTTGAGGGCAACATTTATATGAAGTTGGCCTGATAGGACATGTTTTTCTGCACTGGAATCTGTTAAGTTGTACATCCATGATCTTTTGTTGCATTTGATATTTTCTATTCTGCTTATTACCAACACGGTCAAGCGCAGATGGTTTGCCAGGCAATTGTGTGAGAATGGATCAGTTTCAGAACTCTGATACTAATGTTAGTCCGTCATGTTCCTTATTTAGGGCTAACTCATTCACTGCCATTGACGGCTATAGATGTCAAAGATCCGTTTGAACTGGGCTTCACTTTAATGGACCACATAAGCACATTCCCAGTTATCAAGATTGCAGTAGACCTTTATCGTCTGAGTTGCTTTTCATTTGAACTTTGTAGGTAGTTTTTCCTCATTCAAAGTGGAAAATTCCAAAAGGAATGATCTTATCAGGTTGATTTTGTCCACCCACAGAAGTTGGCAACTTTTTAGGTGTGTATCTGGACCGCTTCCAGGATTCTCTGACAAGGGGTTAAGTGACAATGACTGTAATTGAGGGCCTAGCAGCATTTGGGTGCGTGTTACAGATGCACAATGAAGTTGAGAATAAAAAACACTTAAGGAAGTCGATGACAATAGAAACTACTGTGAGAACACCACAAAATATTTTTAGGTGCTCACTGCCTGCCGAAAAAACAAAAGTCACATTTGTCTATAAAAACTGGTGGTCATATATTTTCCAGTCTGACAGTTATAGGCACAGTTCTTCCTTTTGGGGTTGGGTATAACGTCTAAGAATGTAGCATTCAAGTAAAACAAGAAGACTAGCCTGCTTTAGAATCTTCTCCCACTTGTTTGAAGTGCCACAGCGTGTTTTTGATTTAGGGAAAAAAAATCCTAACTGGAACCACATTTCAGCCTCAAAGTCAGCCATGGGCGCACGGGTGGAGCTCGCAGACACACACAAAAACACACTCCCACGCACACATATACACACACACACTTGAGCAAACAAAACAGATTGCTCCCGGTCAGTGGATTCTTGAGACATTCCTGGCTGCCTTTGCATGACCTTCTCTGCACAGTTTCAACTGTGGTCCTTTACATCCAGGAGATGCTAATATTTTCCCATCACTAGTGGCTTCATCCAAAAAAAGTATAAATGATAGAAGATTTTAGCAGAGTCACTGTGACTTTGAAACAGCGGTATACCTTGAAACCACTGGGATGTGATTTTTCTCTTTAATTCTGAGCACTATAAGATGAAAAAAGAGGAAATCTATTTTGAGCGCAGAGTCTTTTCAAGTACAGTTTAACACATCCAAAAGTATTCAGCCTTCTCTTTTTGTTATGCAGCCATGTGTTAATATGCACTCGTCATATACGTAGTATATCTCGAAGACCGTGCTTGTTTGTTTAGTCTCGTAAGCTGACCGAGGTTGGGTGTGGTCATCTTGCTTCCATTAGTCACGTTTATATCTGCAGCCGTTACCTTTTGCAGTTCATGCCATCCCCTTCTGTTCCTAAATCCAGATTGTATCCCATCAACACGACATTAAGACCGCACCTCACTCTCATAACAAGTCTCTGTTTCCCCACATTGGATTTTTTAGGCCAACACCCTTTGAGGGTCACGGAACATGTGACACATGCAAATGACAGATGTTTGCCCTCTTAAAAGGGAAGCCAAGGCAAAAAAAAAATCTTGTTCTTCTTGCCCCCACTAGTCTAAAGACAGTATTCTGATTAACATTGCATTTCTGGAATAAGAATTATTGCATCTTCAGGGCGCTGCCATTTTTTCATTTCATTTACAACCCTCTGCTGTCTACTGAAAGTGACATCAAAGTTCCCCGAGGGGTTCTCCCACATTTTAAAAATTGGGTCTGTTAAAAATGATTTGTGCTTAGATCAGTAAGTAGCGCTCCTCACGTTATGAACATTTATTCAGAAACTCTTGAAGGGAAAGTGTTCTGGGTCTTCCTCTCACAGTTCTTTCCTGATATCCCCTCAATCCGTCTTTGTCAATTTCAGCCTCCTTTTGCTCTTCCCTCCCTTGCTTCAGTCAAACAACCGGGGCCTTGTGACGGCAAACAAAGGAAGTAACCAATGAAGGCAGATATGTATTTGACTGAAAGGAAAGGAAAAGCCAAAAAACGGGTGTTTGTGTTAAAGCTGGGGAAAGGACTCATCTGGAGATGTTTAAGTTGGACAAGGCAGTTTCCGGTGTCTGGGAGAGGCCAAAAATATCCAGAAACACAAAAATCTGCTAAGAGTGTGTTTGAAAGGGGGGAGAAGAGAATACATCTCCTTGTTGCTTCTCATGTGACCTCAGCAAAAATAAGTGCTGAACTTACAGCAATTGTTGAATTGATGAGTGCCTCACTTGTCTGACTTCCTCGTGACAGTGACTGTGCATGCTTGTCTGTATCTATCGGCTCTTTTTTTTTCTGTGCCCTGTGCAAGTATAGCATAAAGTGCAGTGTCACTATGAACATGGGTGGAGTTGTCTTTCTCTAGCTATTTTTGTAGATGGGTGCAATTTGAAATGGGCATTTGCACCGTTGTGGGAGTGAACACTCATATTTTTGGGAATGAGGCAGAAGGGGTTCCATTCGTGTCATCATAACTTGCGTTTTTTCATGATTATTACAACAGCCTGAAATGTACCCAGGAAATACACAGACCAAATGTCAGTGTTGTAACTTTTCCCATGTGATTCGAGCCAATCACGTTGTTTATTCAGAGCTGCTTCGCAAATTAAGGGTAAAGTGATAATATTGTGCTTGCTCTAGAGCTTGTTAGATTGTATGTGTTCATTTATAAGCTGTTTTTCCAAATGTAGTATTTGATGCCGCTACTGAAAATGCCCTCATTCAAGCTTGTTTCTTTAATATTTGATGTACTTATTTTTCCATTCTCAGGCACTTTAGCCCTGATTTGCATTTCATTTCCATTAAGACCCTGATTTTTAAACACAAACATGTTTTTTTTAATTATACGGAATTATGCGGAAATGTGATACTAGTATGTTCATATTCATGCATCACTCTAGAATTGCATAATTTCAATGTCATTTTTCAGAATTGCGCCTGGTTCATTCAGGATTTCTTAGAAAATATTTAAAAAGCATGTAAATTCTGTATTGATGTACTGTTATTCTGGGAGGTTATAAATCCAAGACTGCATTATTTTGTAGCTGAAATGACACTGACTAATGTGCACACAATACTGTAGGAAGTTTTTATTACTCTATGAATAGTAGACAAAGAAAGAGATGTCTCCGCATACACACAGAGGCTGTCTATTTTTGGTACCAAAAACTGGAGCTGATTGTGTTATGTTAACAACTTTGTGGTTTTGGCAGCTGCTGCTCGGCCAGCGTCAGGTGAACACAAGCTTCCAATTTGGCTTCCTGGAACGTGAGCATGAGCACTGAGGGCCAGAAAAATCATTGAGGCGAAGCGAACCCGAGGAAGGAGATTTGTGTTGGTAGAGTGCGGACAGGAAGCGGTGGAATGGAGAAAGGCCAAATGCAGGCAGTGCGAAACAATCCAATTGGATTTTTCCTTCTTTGCGTATGGAAATGGAAACCTGTAGTTGCACCGTAAACGCTGGGTGATTTGAAAACTCACCGACTCTCAGAATTCTCTGCAGACCATACTTAAAACCAGAGTTGACCATCCCTAGAAGAAATCCTCTTGGAACTTGAGAAACAAACAGAGGCTTTGTGCATTTGCAAAAGCAAGTCAACTGCGACGTGTTTGTCACTGAAGATAAAGAACTTGTGTTGTTTGAGATTTAAGGGAACCGAGGTTGGTCTTGCTGAGAAATGTGAGTGAATCCACCTGTCAAAGTTCAGTACAGACAAATTATACATTATTATTCATCTTTACAATTTATTTTATTATTTTCATGCAATGCACCACTTGTCTTTTTTTAAAACATTTAACCAAAATGATGGTGTTTTGTGGGCTGGAATTCATGGTTGTTATATGAATGAACGAATGAATGAATGAATGCATCACATGTTACTGTAGCTTTGAGAGTGCCGTGCTCGCGCGAACCCCATGAGAATTTTCGCGAAGGAGGGGTGGCTGTTTGGATACTCTGTCAAACCCTTCATTTTCTTCAATATATCGTCCTCCACGATTCCTGCGTTTTTACTAATATAAACGAAAGAAATCAAGCGAAGACGGATTCGAATGCAAGTTTGCAAATTCATTTTTGCCTGGTGTTCTTCCCGTCAGTCCCCCTATTTGCCACTTGGTACGGTCCGTTGCTCCGCGTTCGTTCTTGCAGTGTGCGCCGGTGGTGACAGGAGGAGGAAGAAGGGATGAAGCTCTCATCATTATCAGTCTTCTGGAAGTGGAGAGGGAGGGATGAGAGCAAGCGAGTTTAGGCTTCTAGTTCTTTGCGCGTGCGGCGTCCTGGCGGGCGGGAGGGAGACGACGACGCTCGGAAGGAGAGCCCAGTGAGTGAGCTGATTCTCCATTGACTGGTCAGTGGTCACCGCCAACATGGATGCGGACGTGTCTCCTCCTCCTCCTTCAGTCCGGCTGCTGTTGGAAGCTTGTGTGCAAACCGCACGATTCGTTGCTTTCAGGGATTAATACTTGGACTGTTTTTTTCTTCTTTTGAACCCCCCCCCTCATCTTTTTTTTTTTTCCTGTGGGAGCCAAACGCGGCGCGTTGAAGGTAACATTTGAATTGGGTCTTTGCCAGCACCGTCTGAGCATCACTGACAGAAACAGTCAAACGAACAAAATGCTGATTAATCATCACTATCAGGTCTCAGCCAGGTTGAAAATGCATTGTACTGCTGCCGCTCGTGTTTACATGCGCACCTCTCTGCTTGATATGTTGGTTGTGATCCTTCCATCCGAGCATGGCTCAAATATTCCACGTTGCTTTTTCTTCATCCACTTGGCTCTATTCATAGACTTTATTGTTTTTGGCGTGGGGAAAAAAAGGCTCAGCACTGTTTGGCCAATGCCACAAAGCAAAAGCCAAAAGTGTTTGTCCCGGCTCTTAAAATAAAACGAGCCTCCAAGGCAGTGATTTGTTGCATTTGCACTATTCTGGGTGACTCTGTGTTTTGTGTCAAAGCCATTTTGAGCATTTGCTCCAGATCCTTGATATCCAGCAAGATCCATTTACTCACACTCTTTCTCCTCACCCGTAAGACAATTTAGCAGACTAAACAACCGGTTCTTACTGGTAGCATTATTTTCTCAACTATATGGCATTTCTGCACATCACTAGGATGACTTTGGCATGCTAGTAGGTCAACAATATGTAGTGGTGATGAAAACCTACTAGTCTGGTCCAGGGGGCTACAAGTGCTCCCAGTAAGGTCTATTAGGGTTACTAGGTAGCTAAAGGTGACATTAGTCGTGAAAAAAAAACATTACTGTTACTCCTGTAGTAAAATTGAATACCAGGGATATTGAATATATGCTAAAACAGCATAACTTCAACTGTTCATTCTGCAAAATGTTTAAGAATACCTGGCTGACGACAAAGTCACTCTCCGATGTGCCACCAATTAAAATGACTTGCATTAGGTACAAACATGAAACGATGAATTCAAGATGAAAGCAAAAGGTTTGGAAAATAAATGTGTTTGTGTGCACAGGTGCACCCCATCCAAAGCCTCTAACCGCAGGGGATCAATCAGTGGCGAGTGGGTGGGGTCAGATGAGGCTGTAAAGCGCAAGGCGGCATATGCTGAAACAGTTCGCGTGGTGTTTGGGTGTATTTTCATCTCACAACTCACCCCTATGCAAGCTGCTGTGAGAAAGTGCGTTTGTGTACCTTTTGTGAGGGCGAAACGTATAAAATACGTACTTGCTGCACAGTGACAATTGCGTTGAACGTGTTAGGGTAATGAGTGTCTGGTGTATTCACGGCTCCATTCACGGTAAACTGGCCCATCAGTACATTTACAGAGCTGAGTTATGCGTTCACACGGCATAACTAAGTGTTTTGTAACCCCAGTTTCTTTCAGCAGTAAGAGTTGTAAATGGTGAGTCGCTGGTATTAAACTTCAAACTCTTACGCTTCTCATACGAAGTGAAACTAGCAAATAAGTCAGTGGACTGAAGCTTCCACTCCAATCCAATACTGCAGAGTTTCCATACTCACAGAATCTAACCAGTAAAATGCCCACTTCAAATGTCAGTGTGAAAGAAGCTAAAGAAGCCTCTTGCTCTGATGTGACATGAAGGTGGAAACTCTTCGGGGCAACTTAACCCGCCATTCTGTGTTGGTGCCTTTTATACAAACCAGTGAAACTGGGGAAAGAAAGGTAAATAAAACTACCAGGTAAAAAATACTTTGTGTTTAGGCGGGCTAAATTGACCTTAGCCTAAACAGCCCAACACAACATTGGGATAAGTTTGAGTTTGTTTGCCCAGTCACACATGCAGTTGTAGCATACATCTGCGGAATAGAGCGCAGGTGCGAAAAGCAACACGACTCTGCAGGAATTATATAACTGCATGACAACTACCCGACAATACCACTGAGTCGTCAATTTACAAGCTCAGTGAACACCAAGAAGCCAGGAGAAAATAACAAAGTACAGATAAGGACTATATTCTCAAAGATGAGACATAAAAATATTCACAAAACTAAACCGCTCTAACTTGTGTGAATTTTGAAATGTGCCGACATGTTTGGACAGCCTCGTCTCAGCTTTGTCTACCACGCAAAATTGTTTAGCTCGTACAGCACTGTGCGTTTCCCACACTATTTTGTCGTTCCACCTGCTTGTGTGTTTATGGACTTGGCAGCTCTATTCAGCAAGCAATGCAACCACAATTCAAACGTTGTCACAATCGGCCACCCTCATTGTAGCCGCTGTAGTTAAATGCTTTGATGGATGCTGCTGTTCCTGTTCAAAAGAGGGATTGCTGGAAAGGTCCATCATCATATGGGTGTATTGAGCCATTGTGTTTTTAGAATGGCCATCTAACCTTATTATGACCGAGGAAAGTTCACAAACTGTTATTGGATAATGTGTTTATTTTTCTCTGTGATTAAATAACCAACAAATTATTGACCGATACATCTTCTGTCTTACAGATGACGGAGGGGAGGCGATGTCAGGTCCACCTCCTGGATGACAGGAAGCTAGAGCTCCTTGTGCAGGTCAGTTCCTCATTCTCCAGTTCTTTTATTCCTCTTCTTAGCTCAACGCAAGGGAGGAGTAATACCAGTGTCCCCAGAGGGGTCCACGGTTTCTGCTGACTGGGCAAAATGTGTCAGCAGTAGGTGACTTTGCACTTTTCTCACGCTCACCTGACCGCACAGACATTAAACAGACAGATGCCCTGAGCAGTGCCTCAAAAACATCTCAATCTGTTCTTGAGTGATCATGCAACAGAATGTCACAGCGAGCATTGTAAAACAAAAACAAAATTAAAGCAAATACATACATAGGGTGCTCTCAACTCTCAAGACTCTGTTATCCCAAGCTAAGGAATAATCAAACGTGTTCTGTGTTCATGGATAGGTCTGGTGACTCTCTGATTCGATTACGATGCCAGAACTGATTCTCTCATCTTCTATCCCTCTCGACATCTCTCTCTCCCCTTCTCTCGGCTTTCCGCTTCTTGCTCTCACAGTTGAGCTTCTTTTCCGAGTCACAGCCTCCTGTTACACCTCACCAAATCCCACTCCCTCTTCAAACACAACTGAACCGCAACCTTATCACCTCCGTCCATGCGTAGTGCATCCATTCTTTCCGCCATCCTTTAATCTATGCAACCACCTATTCAGCCGTCCCATTAATTTGTACATCCCCGATTTATCTTATCATTTGTGCATATGTGTGTAGCCACCTCTCCAGCTATCCCACCATCCACCGATAAAAAGTATCCAACCGACTATCAGTCTATCCGTGCTTAAAGTCATCTCCCCAATAATGGGCATGAGCTGGTATCAGATTCAGAGATTTGCACAACAGTCCTCCACCTAGATGCAATACCTTCGAAATTCCCCCGAAGAACAGACAAGGGTAAAGGTTGTAGGGCTCACTAACCACTTGCACCAGTAACAGGAATGGTAGGTTGTGCCACTTTGCCTGTACTGATCAATGAATAAAAATATGTAAAACGTCCAAATGTTCCATTCGTCAAGATACTGCCTGTTTGGTAAACTGTGCAAATTCATTGAGCTGCTGAACCTTTATAAGAAGCAGAGAAAAATGATCATGTCGTCTTTCTGAAAATGTTGTCTTGAGGGAAAGGCCATAACCCGGCAGAAGTGGAATGCTTTTTCAAGTGTTGAGAAAGTTGTTCATTGCCTGTGCGGGACCATTTCATGTCCTTTTAATTATTTAACAGTGCTTTGGTCCTCCCTTTCCTGCAAAGGTTCAACTGGCCTCTGAAATCTTGATCTCATTCAGGTCAACGACTTGTAACTTTGGCCAGGTGTTTAATCCCAGAGGGGTCGTTTGCTTTTTATTCCATCCCTCCCTTTCCTTTACCGCCTTTCACTTACTTTTTGAGAGGGACTGCTCTTGCGCTTTGTTTATGGAGCAACGCCTCGTCGCCTGCCGGCTATGTGCCAGGAGGCCAGCGCACCTATTGGCCAGGTTGTAAACCTAGTAGCCCACTACCTGATATACCACCCTTATAAAATATCTGCCGTTCATATGGCTATCATTCCCTGAGGCTGAACTGGCGTAGTCTAATGGGCAGCAAATGGAGCATTGAGGCCAAGTTGCGTAACAGTGTCGTGCGTCTATCAAGGAGGATTTGCTTCCTCTGTGTCTGCTCGATGCTCCTTTGCTGGGTTTTCTACCAACTTATACACTGAAATGTCAGCGAGAGATGCTTTGCAGCCAAAATAAGCGCATGTCTGAATCCAAAGTCGTCGTTTCGAGCCAGTCTTGTACCACCGTAGTATTCTAAATTCTTGTAAGACATGACATGCCTTTTGAGCATTTGCCTCAACATCAGCCCTCTCCTGTAACTCTCGACTGTTAACAATTACCGGTGCTACCAGAGAACTGTCGGTGTGAAACTATTTACTATCTTGTCAGTCTTGTCTCCCGAAACACGGTTGCGCGTACAGTCTTCGGTGTTTACCTTCTCACAGATAAGATGACGTACAGCATGACAGGTAGAAAGATCCAAAGCCAATTACATAGTTCAGCGCATCATGTATGCTGCTGTATTTGGAACACCGTAGAGACAATAGACTCAAGGCAAACCTTCCCCGGATTGCTTCTGTTGCTCGCAACTCCCCTCACAACATAGGCCTTTATCATTGTGTTCCTGTCCGTCACTGGCTGCTGGTTCTGCTGCGGTTTGCACGGATGCACGATAATTGCTATTATCGGCCCGAATTGTTGATGGCTGGGTGGTAGTAACAGACCGCAGCATGCTTTTCAGAAGAGCTGAAAACACTCATTAGCGCTAATGCTAGCATAGTTCCAGACCCAACATTTTTGTGCATTGGTTATGGATGCTACTTGTTCTCGCGGGCGCTTACAGTTGCTGATTTTAGGTGACGCTCCAGTTCAGGGTAGAAGAAATACAGTTCACCCTTAAAGTGCACTGCATTCACATCTGGTGAAAAGGTAATTGAGGTACTTCAAAAGCTGACACTCTCATCATCCGTTTTGTTTTGTTTGTTTGTCACAGCCGAACAACTTTAAATGCTACAGCGGGGCCCGAAGTTGTCACAGCCTTGCAGCAATTTTCCGCTTAATTGCATTCTGTAAAAAAAAAAAAAAAAGAAGAGCATATGATACAACTGATGCTTCAGTTTTGCACAACGTAAATATAGATTAGTGATATGTTATAGTGCATTCTGACTTCATCTACAACTTTGAGTTATATGTCGTTGTTTTTATAGGAAAGACTATTCTATTGTAAACCGATGAGACCCTTTATTTCCTTGATGATACAATAGTAAAATAGGGTTAATGAGCTATTTATTAAATCTCGTTCTTTTATCATTTCAAAACGAATAGATGAAAACCTCAGACACATTCCAACTCATGTTTTTCTCTCTTGCGCTTGTCTCTTCTCCTGAGCTTTTTTGTGCTGGAAAAAGAAAATAGAAAAATCACTCACTGTAGGCGGTCACTTTTATATGTGATCTAGGTCAGTGGAGATGTGTGTGTGTGTGTGTGTGTGTGTGTGTGTGTGTGTGTGTGTGTGTGTGTGTGTGTGTGTGAGTGTGTGTGTGTGTGTGTGTATTTGTGTTGAGGTGACATCATCACTGGCATTTCTTTAAATAGCTCCCAGTTGTGTCTATCACTGTGGTTGTAAGTGTGCTGTGAGTAGATAGCAGCAGACCTCGGGGGAAGATTGCTAGGAAGGTGCGCCCATTTAGTGCTATAGCTAATAGTGTGAGTGTGTTATCAGGCTGTGTGCATGGGGAGCATGTATTGCCCGGGCAAGGCACACCCATGGTTAACCTCACTCAGGGCGGTGCATCCTCTCACTCAAGACATCACGGCCCAGCAGAGTGAGGCAGCAGTCCTTATTCGTAACTCTTGATTTAAAACATCCCGAGACCGTTAGCCAAGCAATGAGTGAAGGGGGGTGGCTGTCATCACTTTGCCTTTACGAAACATCACTCACAAGTGGACGTTACACCACAGCGTGAACCATTTGGGCCGGCGATTGGAAGCTAGTCCCGGCCGCAGCCCTCTACCTCCTCTGCAGTACATTGCTCAGGCCCAGAGGCATGACTCTGCAACAGAGGTGTGGGTAAGAGGAGAGCGGGAGCAGAGTGAAAGGCACGGTCGCCGTACTGTCAGCAGTAACCACGAGCGCCTTGCACTTCCATTTTCTTCCTGTCGTTAATCTCCTGTTTTGCACGTATTCTTTGCACTTCCCCACATTCTGTCAAAGAAAGCTGCCGTGATTCAATCAATACCCGGTACTCTCTAAACACCGCAGTTTTTTTTGCAGAACTTCATTACCAGCAACACAGTAATGAAGAAAAAAAAAAATGCGTGTGTGTGTGGATATACATACACACACACGCACACACACACACACACACACACACACACACACACACACACACACACACACACACACACCTACACACACACGTCCAGGATTAAAAAAAAATCTGATCTGTGGCCAATTTAAGGAGCCGTAAAACCCGGTACAGTCTGGAAAAAAAAGCTGTGTATGTGGCAGTGCTCTACAGTCGTTTACTGATGATATTGAATGTGTCTTTCTTCAGCCCAAGTTAATGGCGAAGGACCTCCTGGACCTGGTGGCCTCTCACTTCAATCTCAAGGAGAAGGAGTACTTTGGAATTGCTTACACAGATGAAACGTGAGTCTTGATCCTAAGTGTTACACTTAGGAGTCCACTGCGGTGTAAATAAGTCACTTTTCTGAATAAGTCACTTTTCTTGGTGAAGATGAGCTCCTTTGTGTACGGAAATCCAAATGGCATGTTCACTCCAGGAGCATTAACACCAGAACACCAATACATAAGTAAAACAAATATTCAACATTATTGGCATTTTTGGGCGATGGGCTGACTCCTCCGCTCATTGATTTAATCGAGGGTTACTGTCGTTGACATTTCTAATTATCGTCTGCGATTATTTTGTAGAATAGTGCAGAAATAATAATGAATAGTATCACTTGACCCTGGCAGTGTAAATCTAGCCAATCTAGTTGTTTAAGCAACTACAGCAATGAATTCATGTTCGTTAACCTACTGCACATAGACAAGTTGCACCTTCTGACAGTCCATGCAAAGTCATGTAAAGGCTCAAATGATTTACGAGAAGGGAAATAATACGACAGCTGCCGTGCGAGCAATCGTCTCCTTTGTTTATGTCACTCAAGGGGAGATGCAAAGCAGGGGAAAACAATCAGACTCATCAGCATTAGTAATTATTTTCCTCCAGCATAGCCCAATAAGGGTTAATGATATTGCTTTTTTTTTTTTTTGCTCTCCTCAGGGGCCACTTTAGTTGGCTGCAGCTGGACCGCAGGGTATTAGAACATGAATTCCCCAAGAAATCAGGGCCCATTGTTCTCTACTTCTGTGTCAGGTGAGTGTTCATCCACAGCCAGCACCCTGCGATGTCCCCTATTTAAGCGTGTGTGTACACGTGCATGTGTATGTGTGTGTCTGTGTGTGTGTGAGAGAGAGAGAAAGATGGGCTGTTTGTGCATTTTGCCTATGCTCATTGCGGTGCGAGGGTCGGTTATTACCGGCCCCAATCAAATTGGTCTGACCCTGGTAGTTAACCCCCTGCGGGGGTCCCTCAGCCAATCACGGGCCTTGTTGACCTCAAGTATATGCACTGTGTGTTTCTGAATAAGTAAGCGTTAACATCTCCCAACCCTCAACAAAGACTGATGGGCATTTATATACCGTGGAGTGCACATTTGCTCAAAAGGGTTTCAGCTCTGCAGTTCATCAACAGGAAAATATGGTCATTCACCAATTGAAAATGCTCCTCGTAGAAAACTATGAACTGCTGCCGCAAAGCACACACACACACACACACACGCACACACACGCACACACGCACACGCGCACACTCACTCACTCACTCACTCACTCACTCACTCACTCACTCACTCACTCACTCACTCACTCACTCACTCACTCACATGCACGCACACACACACACACACACACACACACATAAACATGCAACCTCAGATAGCCCTGTGTTTTTGGCCCACTGGAGTTCTTTGTTCCCTAGTACACACACATCCGGATAATGTCACTGGCCCACCCCATCCCAACTCCCCTCCGGAGAGTTCCCCATTGGCTAGCAACACGCGTAGCAACGCGGTACACTGGGCCAAACAATGCTGCTGAGAAGTCGTTCCCAGGTTGACATTTACAACAGGACCAAAAATAATGACACAATGCGGCGATTGTTTGGCAAAAGCCCGCTCTGGTCTCACGGAGGAATTGGAGAGAAACAATGGTGTATGTACACAGGGACATTTTTCAAATGAATGCATTTTATTTGCTAATATGTGCCAATAAATTGTAAATATTGCACAAAATATTTTACATTGTTTTGTGTTGATAGTTATCATTGTATTCATTTGCATTTTCGACGTCCTGTCCTCAGGTTTTCCAAGTTGGTTTTCCTTTATGCATTGGCTATGTATTGGATCGGGAATGATAATCAAACTCAACTGACTTGGCCTCAAGTGCATCCCTAAATCTTTGTGCTCATTAGTTCGTTGCATGCCTTCATTCATACCCTCAAAACCTCACATCAGGACCGTCGTAAAACCGAGCTCCCCCTGTGTGTGACTATTTATTATTACTCACAGATTATAAAGGCAGTACTCGTAATTTATGACATTTATCATTTTGTAGCCGGGTATATCTATGAAGGTGATAGGATGTGGAAGGAGCGGTATAACTACTGAACTATGACACCAGTTAAAGGTTTCAGTTACTCATTCTCTGCCATTGTCCAGTCCAATCATCAGCCTCAATACCTTCTATACACATGCTCACACACACACGCATGGACAGGCAGATACATGACTGATAGAACAACAATCAAATCAAATGTCAACGCTGAATTCATTTCCAACCCAAGCAAATTGTTTTCATTGAACTAAAGTATACCGATTGAATTGTGTTTGAGTTATGCTTAATGAACGTCAGGCTGCCCCGTGTACGCCTCTCATCAAGACTATGTGGCTTTAATAAAACGTTCATATGGGGTCATTGATTGACCCAGTCTTGCATTTTCCTCAATGCTCAATTGGTAAAGCGATAAGGGCCTTTTGTCAGTGATCCTCTTACAATCTGCTCTCACTAGCTATAGTCAAAATCTGTGTTTCCCTAACCGAGGGTGGTTGGAATGCATTTAGGGATAAGCATCTTTTAACGTAGGCACGAAGAACAAGCAGCTTCCCAACATACTGCCATCGTAGCCTAAAGCTCTACGTACATGCATACTTTCATGAGCTAAATTTAGAAAGTGTTATTATGTTACTTCTCTGCCTCGCAAGTGGCCTGCCAGAAGTGGGTTACTGTGCTTTGCTCTTCACAGTGTGTGTGTGTGTGTGTGTATGCGTGCGAGCGTGTGTGTGGTGATGGTGGTGTGGGGGTGTATGTGTTTGCGTATGTGAGTGGTGTGAGGTGCTTACAAGGTGAGACAGCAGATGTGGTTTATGAATGTGGAACGTGAGAGACACAAGCTCACCATCAAGATGGCTGTAGTGCCTCCTTGTGGTCATTTTTGTCATCTCACGCATCAGCTGTTTAATGAGATCCAGAACAAGGGCTTTACTGTGTGAAGCAATGCAGCTCGACTCGGCAATAGTGAACGTAATGTAAAATGAAAACCTGTCCAATAGAGCATTTTCGTCCTTTTGTCATTCGGATCTCATTCGATTCCAAGGAGTGCAAATGGACAGTACAATCAGTTGTGTGCTGTTTTCTCCAGAGATTTACTTACATACACGCATTTGCTCTGTAGGAAATGACTTAATGTTTTTTGCTTCCTTCACATTCAGGTTCTACATAGAGAGTATATCATACTTGAAAGACAATGCCACCATTGAGCTGTTTTTTCTCAATGCCAAGTCCATCATCTACAAGGTAAATCAGTTTACCGTACTTTTTGTTCATGACTAGATTACTGTACAATATTTGCCTCAAAAGTGGTTCCCCTAACATTTTTTTAAGATGACAGTAGATAACGTCCATGTTGCTTTCGCTTGTGCAGATTTTATCTCAAACAAAAATAGTGGGATCTGGTCCTGCAAATGACGAATGATTTAAACAAATGAACCATTAACAGCCATCTGCTCAATGTTGTTAGTAGAGCAGATAAGCAAATCAACCATTTACTTGATAATACAAGCATGAAATTGAGCAGACCCTGCGGAACTGAGAAAAAAGTGCTAACCAATTGAAATTCAAAAATGGCAGCCATGATGGATGTATACTGTTTACTGTTAAAAAAGGGGAAAAAATATTTTTGTATAAATAGCTAAAGTGCAGTTATTATTGTGGTAAATTTGGGGTATCTTTGCCATATTGTCTTTACTGAAATTATGAGAACAGCCCTGGCCAATGTAGAAAATGATTGCCAAATATGCAAAAATAGGTCAGTGGTTCTCAAACGATTCACAGGAAGCACCACCTAAAATAAATTCTATTAAATAATTGCACATAAAAGATAGAAATTCTACCTTAATCAATGTTTGAAATTAACCAATACTTAAATATGAAATGCAAACGCATTCAACTTATTTTAAATACAATTCCTTCGCAGTTTAAAAATCACTCCACTCCACTTTTGATGCTGCCACGTGGTGTAGTGTCCAGAAGAGGGCAACCATCTTGCAAAATGATGGCAGCCTTCCACTATAAAATCGAGCTCTTCAATGGATCAAATACGAGCAGCTGTTTTTGTTCTCACGGTCATTGATATCAACTTTTCATGCTAATAAAAAGCAGGTCCATTTCTGTCCAAACTCTGTGTTTGGCGTTCATTACAAAATGACACATTTGTGTTTGAAGGGGGAAACGCGGTGGGTGGTACGAGCACAGTACTATGTCTCACGTTTCATCGCGGCCGTCTGATCTCACCAAGCCAATTAAGAGTTGGATTGGAAAGAGAGCATTCCTGGCATACTTGACCCAGTATTCACATCCACCCATTATATACATTGGATATTGTAAACAGAGACAGGCAAAAGAGTTCTCCTCGCTTTCCAAATCTCAGCTTTCATGTGTAATGCCTCCAAAGGTGTAAGTAAACACTTTAAGCGTATGTTAAGAATAATCAGTAAACTTGATAGCATCCCAAATCCCCTCACCCTAATCTCCCAGCCCCATCCACACGATGGGGGTCACGAAATGAGAGATGGCAGCAGTTTGAAGGCAGATGAAAAGAATGATCAGGCAGTCTTGTGGCTAGACATGAACATCAGAGACATTTCAGCAGCTCCCCACCCCAGTTTGGCAACGTGTCTCATTTCGATCATGTTCTTCTTGTGTCTCTTTCCTCTCGTAGGAGCTCATTGAAGTGGACAGCGATGTCGTCTTTGAACTGGCTTCCTATATTCTTCAAGTAAGACAAAGTGCTTCCCCGTCTCCCCGGCCACATTTTCCTCAAACGGCACACTTGATCTGATCCAAGGAAACGGTCCCCCTTCCACGATGTGGTCACAAGCGTTTGATGCTAATTGGCGAGGATTAAACTGACATTATGTAATGCGCTTGTCCCTCTGTCAGAGATGGTGTAATGATGCTTCCAAGTTGAAATCCTAAAAAGCCTCCGATGTCTTTGTTGGCGGCCATCGACATTCCTGGCTGCCCTCAGCCACTTCTAATGTAACCCAGCAGCTGGGTGACGCTTTTGGTTCACATAGTCGCGCCCTTTACAAGTATACTTGAATGTATATGCATACATATGTTTTTACGTAAGTAGTGTACGCTGGTGCCCTTTCAATCCTTTTGAACATGTGGTAAAAAAAAAAAAAAAACAGCGTAATGAGCACTTTCATTCACAAGCTACCATAAGCCTCAAAAGATGATGGCAGTGATTGCAATGCGATGTTTTATGGTGCATGCTAAATTTTCCCGCCCTCATAATTCCTGTTATCATTTTCCAGGAGGCCAAAAGTGATTTCACCAGGTAGGACCTCTCTCTTCTTGTTGCTGCTTCACAGTAACACACTTTTATTTCATTCAAGCAGCATTGGAGTCATTATTACCTCAGCATGATCATTAGCGTGTTAGTGAGGCTCACTGCATCTATGGCTGAATAACACAGTATAAGAGTGTGGCTTTGTTTAAACAAGCCAAACAAATTACGTGTTCAGACATCTAACCTGCATGTCGATAAATCACATGTTCCATCGCCAGGCAATGACAAGTAAACAATAAGTATGTTAGCTAAGATGACTGGATATGACAATATCAGATTCCATGTTCCCTCTTTTTGCTGCCATGATGCATATTCAAATTTTCACCCTGAAGAGCAAAAAAAAAAAAAAATTGTCACTTTACCATGCAGTGTAAACTTGTACGAAAGCGAGAGGAAATTATACATATTCATATACAGTTTTGTACTGTGTATGTCCAGTTAATGAGGGTGAAATTGTCTCTGGAAGGAATGGGATGACTTTGGCATAGAATCTCTTGAGAGCCTTGAACCTCAACCTCATGAAACAAACTAGACTGTGAAGCTTGTGACCTCACAAATGTTCCACAGACACATTCCAACATCTTGTCGAAAGTCGTCCACATGATTAGAATCTGATCTGCAAAATGGAAATGTCTCGTAAAGGATTTTTTTTTTTTGGCATACAGTATACAACCACGTTAGTCATGAAACACACACACATACATGATTCTTTGCATGTTCTTATGTGTGACGTCGCCCTCAAAGTGTGTCACCCTTCATCACTTTGCCCCAGCAACATTGACACACTGCAGCAGCCTCACCGTCTGACCTCATTTCTTTCAGTCAAGCAAGTCGAGTTGGAATGTGACAAACTCTGGTGACATTCCTGCCCACTCCCCCCCGCCCTACACCCACATACTGTTCAACCTATAAACTCTGAGTCCCGACCCTCCTCACACCATCCCAAAAGCCATATGCAACATTTCCCTGTAATTCTACCGTGCTGTTTCTCAGCCAATGGGCAGATGCCTCATTCTGTTCAAGGTTTCTTCCTTAGAGGCAGTTGTTATACGTCCCCAAGTTTTTGCTCATTTTGGGTTAAGTTTTTTTTTTTTTTTTTAAATTATTACTCTCAGGCAGCAACCTCATATGTTCAAATGTGGTCAGTTTCATGTTTTCTTGAAATGATGCAGTTCATCTTTTGCCGTATAACTTGAACATTGAGGTGTTAGGTAACTCGAGCAAGATGATGTTTTGTTTGTTTTTTCTTAAATTTCCTGAAAAGTAGTGCTTTCGAACATGTGAAGATTCCGTCTGACGGCTACGATATATTTATGAGGATTTTTATTTTTTTTTATCTGCTCAATGGTTAAAGTAGATCAGATCTGTTGTGAATCGGCACAGTATGAATAAAACCTACTTTACATACGACTCCTTCTTTCACAACAAATACAGTGGCAAGCTCACCAAACAGTTTAATTGTTAAATGGAGAAATCACATAAAACCCAAGTGGTTTCCTTCCCCTAACCGTAAATATGTAATTTAACACAGTTGTAAAAGCATGAAAATTGATCTTGAAGGGCTTGAGAGAAGGGCTTGGGAAAAACCTGCATGATCCCAGAGAATATAAAAGGTGACATATGACGCACACAAAAAATGCGTCGATACGTCAAAGAAGCAGGCAGACAGTCGCTAGACGGCCGTGTTCCCAGGGCTTTCCCCAATCCTCTCGGGGTTTGGCAGATAAACTTACGGATTACTGCGTGGTTTTCGTGACCTCCTGCCAACGGCGGTCTGAAACCTCCATCCAAAGCCAAGTCTGTTTGGAGCCGTGCCTCTTCTGTGTTTTCCTCTCTTCCATCTTTTCTTGCTTTCCAATATCTCTTTAATACATTTCTTTATTGCTCTCTGGCTTCCTGTTACTTGACTCTTTCCTCTGTGTCTGCAGCACAGAGCATCCGCTGTCGCTCTTTAATGTCTTCTTACTTGATTTAATGTCCTTTCAGTGTAACGTAATACAGTCCTCTCGCTACAGTTCATTGATGCCACTTCAAAGCTTTATGAAGCAAAAAAGATGTCTTGACCATGCCTTGTGGTCTATCTCCCCATATAGTAATGAGGCCACCAGGTCTGACCTAAAGAAGCTCCCTGCTCTGCCCACCCAGGCCCTAAAAGAGCACCCGTCCCTGGCCTACTGGTGACAATCAAATCTCTTTGTCTTCCTTTTCTCTTAATTTTCCTTTTTTCTTCATGTTCAAAAGCTTTTCATCTCGTTTCACAGTGAGGAGCGGGTCATCGAGCACTACAAGAAGCTCAACGGGCAGTCCAGAGGACAAGCTATTGTAAAGTGAGTGTTAGCGCCACTTTAGCGCAATTAGCCCATTTGGCAACAAATCTCATGTGTATGGTCCTTTCCTCGTCCTCACAGCTACATGAGCATTGTGGAGTCCCTACCCACATATGGAGTACATTACTACGCCGTAAAGGTACAGTTTTACAACCGTGCCTTCTTTTTTCCACACCACCCTCTTTTCACATGTGTTGTTTTTCATTCTGAATTTTTAAGCAGGCAGTTTGGAGTCATAATGGCGCTTAAGGCGATCTGGGCTTTTGGTTGTCCAATTTTTCTTGCTGTCAAAGCATCCACACTCAGGTGATGTTTTGATTGTCATTTTCTCACAGGATAAGCAGGGGATCCCATGGTGGCTGGGACTGAGCTATAAAGGCATATTTCAGTATGACCATCAGGACAAAGTCAAGCCCAGAAAGGTGAGTTATGACCTTCAAGAGCAACCCTGCTATCCCCAGTGCATGTGGGCAAAGAGAGCCACAAATATGGCACTACAGTATATGGAGTCATTACACTTTATAAAACAAATTTATAACTTTGCATTCTCTTGTATTGTTTTATGTGTTATTAAAAGCTGCGATTTTGGTTAATTGACCCCATTCAACCCAGACTTAATCCAACTATTCCACAAATATGTTTATTTTGTTTGTCCTTTTAAATTTGCTATACATATTTTATGCTACTGTTTTGTCATATGTAGGACTGAGGTAAATAATCGCAAGTCTACCACACACAAATATTAGTGCCCTAAAATTATAATTAATCATTTTAAAATCATATTTGCAAGCCCAGGTCTATTGAACTTACACCGCAAAATAGAAACATGGGTGGACGGATGCCGCGAGAAGTTAATACAAATTTACCGAAAGCACCAGGCATCAATTAGCACTAAACTGTTTTTCATCTTCAACTGAATAATTCCAATAATTTAGCTATTTTTAAAGTCGTCTCGCAGTCTTCCTGTGTGACTAAATAGTCACGATTCATTTTTCCACCCGACCGTGAGTCAGCTCATTATATTAGGGAACAGTGACGGTGCTTCACAGATACTACTGTCTGGATATGTTTAGCATATCAGGCGTTCTCTCTTTTTCTCCCTCTCTCTCTCTCTCTCCACCTAATCAGTGGTGTCATGCAGTATTACATGTGAAAGCCTTTCTTGCACTCTTATAGTCCCCCTGAGGCCTTGTTTCAGGCCTTGCTCGCTGGCGTTTTGCCTCTTCTCACAAGGTGTTAATGGGTTTATCACCATCCCTACTTGTTGAACAGCCATCAACACACTCTAAAGCAACCCCCCACCCCCCCGCCGCCCACACACACGAACAAATTTGCACAAACTCACAGGAACTGAGCTATGAACTCGCCATCCTGACAAAAACATCCCGTCTGCTGAAGCTTTCCTGTTTGTCAGTAATGATTCACCAGAAAGCTAAACTTACTTTTTAGTAGGAATATTGTATGTGTAGAAAAGATCTTGCTTTTTAGCAGGAATATTGTATTTGTAGAAAAGTCTTTGTATTTGTGAAAACAGGCTGTGACGTCTATAGCGGGAAGATATACGCTTCACTAAAAGAGAGTAAGAACGAATTCTCAGTCAAGCATAGTAGCTGCAGTAATCACTGACTCTCGCTGTCATCACTTGCTTGCCAGCAAAAGGCGGATTCAGTTAGAAAAACACACAACACTTAATTGTGAGCTATTTTGGAGTGACTTTCCTCCTTTTTTCCCACAGTTAAAATAATTACTGTGTGAAATGATCATCTGTAAGCTACTAAGTGACTATACCGTGTAATAGGCAGCTCGTGGTTTTTTAATTGCTTTTTATGGTAACTGTATAAGGCCTTGTTATTTAGGGATGTGAAAGTACCTCAGCTTACCGCAGACCACACACGCACCTGAATCTCACAGCATGGGAGGTTCTACTACATCATTAGACAGACAGGTCTGTCGACTGACTGATTTCGAGCATATCAGATGATTTCATTTCTGAGCATACCCACCCACTCACTGGAGCATGCAGACGCATCCAGACATCCAGCCGGTTCCCATTAGTTTTTCCAGATATGTCATCCCTCCAAAATGGCACAGTCCCATACAAACAACAGGAAAAAGTGTATGGGCTTTGCCTTGACGACGGCTGGATACGCCAGAACCCCACCCACATGCTCATTGCATTGCGGTCCAGATGCAGAAAAGAATAATACCCCTCCCGATGCTATTTTAAAAAGCTATTCTTCTCCACCATACCAAAGAAAGGCCTTTACTCTCTATCAGATCTGACCTTTATTTTGTGGCGTGCTCAGGAAACGAGCGCCCGATTGTCTACCAGTTTGGCATCTGCATGTGAATGTTTGTGCAGTGATGTGTGTATTTCTGTGTGTCGGATTTATTATTTATTGCATACATGTGCATGAATCCCAGGCTCTGCAGTACCCTAGCTTTGGCAGACTTCTTTTTTTCTTAACTAAAATCAGCTAGAAAGTGCAAACATGTCGTGTCTGAACACAATTGTAAATGTCTCTTATCATCATTATTCTGGCCAACTCATACAGTCCCTCACTATCTGCACCCACCTGCTATATTTAGCACCATGCTACATTAGCGCTTCACACGCCATTGAGCAAGAAGTCTGATAAAGGCACACGCTTTCCTTCCACAAGACTTGAGATGAAACGCTATGAACATTGTGCAGTTTTTCACATCACAATCATGACCAAAATGAATACAGATGTTGTTTTTTTCTAAAAGTAAATCAGTAAATTGTATTCATATTGCACTTTTCAAAGACTCACAAAATGCTTCAGATGGTCAAAATGCAGAATCAAAATTATACAAAGAAAATAAGCGTTCAAGAAAGGTCGTGCGGCACGATGGACAAGTGGTTAGCACATCCGTCTTATAGTTGTGTACAATATCTCTCCTGCGGGCTCCTCGCAGCACCAGGTCTTATAGTTTGGTTTTTTTTTGTTCTTTTCACTTTCTCCCTAAATATTTTGTCTCGTGTGCATTTGCTTGTGTCGGGGCAACTCTCCCCTTTCATCAGCTCTCTCGCTCTCTCTCTCTCTCTCTCTCTCTCTCTCTCTCTCTCTCTCTCTCTCTCTCTCTCTCTCTCTCTCTCTCTCTCTCTCTCTCTCTTTCTCTCTCTCTCTTGCTCTCTCCCCTTAACTAGAAACAGACTCAGACAGTGTGTGTTTATGTGTGCACTGAGCTCCGATCAAACAAAGCAAGGGCATTTCAATTGGGGGGGGGGGGTCACAGAACGCTTCATCACTCCTCCCCTGGACTCTTTTTACTTACACACACATACTCTCCTCCCCGACCGCAGAGCAGGAAGCACAATCCCTTTGGGAAGGAGGAGGGGTCAGGAGCCCTAAAAGCCCCCCCCTCCCCTTCCTCCAAGTCAAGTATCAGGAGTAGAGGAAACTTTACACACTTTCCCTCACACAACCACACACGCCTACAATCGGTGAAGCAAGTCACGGAGGATGTAACGGCACACATGCTGAGGAATACGTTTTTCGGCTTTGGATATAGCGTGCGATAATCAAACGCTGTGAGCTTTTTTTTTTTTTTCCGCCTCTATGCGGCGCTTCCAGAGAAAAGGATTCCCTTCAAAGTTGCGTGGACTCATTGTCGGGCCGTGTTTTGTCTCCTCATACCTCAGGTGTTCCAATGGCGTCAGTTGGAGAATCTCTACTTCAGAGAGAAGAAGTTCTCAGTGGAAGTTCATGACCCCAGGAGGTAAATTTCTACAACAGATTGATCGTTGGAATGTGAAGGCAATTTGATTATACTGCATGCACATCTGGTTAAGGTCGACATTCCATGCTTGTTCAAAATGTATTGATGAGTTTATTATTATTGAATAACAGTGAACCTTACTGTTGTTGGATTCCAGCCCAGTTGCCGCAAGTCATGTTTCTTTCCCATCGTTATTACTTACTAGACACACACTGTAAAGTTTTCAGCATTGTCTTGGGTTGGAGCAATAGCGAGTAGGTAAGTCTACACGGCAACTTTCATATCGTTTGGCGTAAAGGAAGCTTGAAGTGTTGCCTATGTATGAATGTTAACGATGTTCTGCATCTAATAATTAACTCATTCACTTCCAGATGTTTTCAAAACAGAATATCCTATATTGCCATTTGTTTTAGAGTACTTTAAATGATCATAACAGTGATTTTCTCCACATTTGTAACACATATGAGCGATTCTGACTCACCGCATTGCTTGAGTTTAACATCAGTGGCTTTTTTACATGGCGGTCATCATTTACTCCCTGACATAAATAACCGTAGCAAATACTTGTTTGTGACCTACCACGACACGATAATTTTTACCATACATATAATTACTTTGTTTGAGGGTGAGGCATTTGTTTCCCAAGCTGTTGACGGGACAAGCCAAAATCCCCCTCCTAATCTTCATCTTCTACTCGAATCCGAAAAGATACCCCGCCATCTAGACAGATCTGTTCATCCTTACACCGCTTTAAAGACATTTTATTCTGAGATAGATTGGACGAGACCCCTCTTCCATGCTTACTCAATGAAAAATGGATTTGATCATTGATGGTAGTGAACAGTTGATTTCCTGTTGACAAACCCTAAGTGTCGATGGCAGTGAATTACTTAAGTCACTTTTAGTGTAGTGTTATGGAACTTGCATGGAGATTGAATGTGATACGCTTGACTTTTTCAAGCCCGTGATCCAAAACAGAAGCAGTTATGGCATTATTGAATGAACTGACAGTATAGTTACTATGTACCTCAATTTAGAAAAAAAAGTAATATCTTACAGTCTGCAAACACACGCGTCAAAGGGTCTTGACAAGGTGACCCAGCGAAGGACTTAACATCTGTGTGAGCGGGCTGCTTTTGTGCCTATATTTATTTAACATGGCTCCATATGTGCGGTGTTGCGTGGGGGAGGAAAAACAGTCAGGGACAGGGTGAAATGGTGAGCAGCGGTGTTTTCTTTGAGAGGAGCTGTCATTACGGTGAGCTGGCCGTGAGTGTGTGTTTAAATAAGGATGAGCAAACACACCAGCGTCGTGTGTGGCTAGTACGTGCCTCATCTTCTTGCAAGCGCCGAAGAAGCCTTTCAGTGCTGGTAAAGTGGCACTCAAATAGTCTTACAGCGTTTGCCTGCCGCTGTTCACTTATACTGCAAATATTTTTATGGAACATTCTGTATCTACTTTTTCCAGTTCTCACTGTGAGCCCGCAGCAAACTTCAAGAATCACTGTACTGAATTGTTAAATCAACCGATAGTTTCTTACAGTTTTGTCTCTACATTGCAGATTGTCACGATTGCATCTGTGTTCTGCAACAAAGTCATTTTTTTGCATTCAGTGCATATAAAGAGGCCTTGTGTCCGCTTCTACTGTAGGGCGTCGGTGACACGCAGAACGTTTGGCCACAGTGGCATCGCAGTGCACACCTGGTATGCCTGTCCGGCCCTCATCAAGTCCATCTGGGCCATGGCCATAAGCCAACACCAGTTCTATCTAGACCGCAAGCAGAGCAAGGTCAGCGATCTTCTCGCAGTCACAATCAGACATGACAGTTGAGAACCTGCCAGCTCTTGATGATGACATCCTCGCTTCTCGCACGTTTGTGTGTGTCCAGTCTAAGATCCACGCTGCACGCAGTCTGAGCGAGATTGCCATCGACCTCACTGAAACAGGAACGCTGAAAATCTCCAAACTGGCCAACATGGGCAGCAAAGGCAAGATTATCAGTGGGAGCAGTGGCAGTCTGCTCTCATCAGGTTAGTACATACATGCATACACTATATGTACTTGCGTGTGTGTGTGTTTCGGGGCCGGGCGGGGGACTGTAAAAGTGAAAGATTGATAGGCAAGCGCATTCTTGGATGGTGGCATTGGAACAGGGCGTTGGTTGACAGCTGGATGGACAGAAACAGCTGCCTTCATAGAGACGCCATCCTTTGTGCATGTTCTCACACACAGAAACTGTTCTGTTCTCAAGGGGCCGTATTTAAATTGGACAGGTGGGCCAGGTCACGAGTTGTGTGTTTTTATTTATTAAACTATTATTTATTATTTGATATTGTTATTATTATTATTATTACAGCCATTGCACTACATAAGGCTGCATGATTATATAAATGTGATCGATAATTGTGATATTACGATGAGCAGCTGATATTATTGCTATCAGATACCGAGAAATGTTCGTGACAGCAGCCACTCGATTGTTTCCTGTTCTATGTTTGCTTAAAAGTTGAAGGCATAAACAGTAAACAAGAACCCCACGTGGAGCTAAACGCACAGTGGATGCATATCTTGGCAACAAGTTTAGTTTCGGTGTCTCCAAAGCAATGTGTGGTTTAATGAAGCTGTTGTGCACAGTACATATGTCCTCAAAAACGGACAACACAACAATGCTGTGATTGCATGTTAATGCGCCTTTCTTTATTTACCCCCCTCTGCCCTGCGTCTGTCACACACTTGAGCTCCAGAGCTCTAAATTTAGAGTTTATGGGAATGTGAAGTTCATCAGGTCAGGTTTTCAATGGCATTTTTAAACAATGCGGACATGTTCTGAACAAGTGTGTTGTGTGACGCGATAATTAGCACAAGACAGAGCATAGCGTCTGTCTGTCTCCCACCTCTTCCTCTTGAATGTGATATTCAACTTTTTTTTTCCTATATACATATACAGATTGCTTAATCTTTTGACAACGCACTGCTGATTGAAGGTCATTTTGTCATAGTGTGTCATATGTATCTCAGTGCCCCTTCTTCCATACTTTACTGGCTCTCGTATCTTCTTCTCGCTATTGGTCAAAGAACACGCACATTATTTTAGCCCTGGCTACTGGACATTGCAGTATTTTACGGTCTCCATTTTGCTGCCCTCAATCTCAGGTCCACGGTGACCACTTGCAACAATTTGTTAGTTTATAACCATTATACACATTAATTGATGTTTAATGCTTTAGTGCCTTCGGTGCCATTAACATAGACTTATAAACATAAGTAAAAGACACTTGTATAATAATAATTTCCACAGCACAAGTGCTTATGTTTATTTATCTATGGTTCTCTCTACAAAGTGACTCGATCAGAACCTGAGTAGTCCCTCCAATGAATACGGCAGAATCTCTGCTTTGGAGCAAAATGCTCTCTCAACAGTAACATGAGCCCAACGCTACGGTCCAGTTAGTTTTAATAACATTACAGACCAAAGTAGGTGATGCATGGTCGCCATGCCAACAACAGACACTGTTCTCTTTATAGTGGGCCAGTCTACCATCCTGAAGACCATTGCTTCACATTGTGTCTTTCAAAGCCATTGTAAGAATAGCCAACAATCCAACCTTGAGTGAATTAAAGTCATGTGTTTTTCTTTCTGCCACAGCTTTCTCAGCGGGTGAGTCTTTCTTGCGTTGTTTCTGTCTTCCCAAGGAGAGGGCGACAGCGTGTGTGCGTGCGTGTGTGTGCATGTGTGTGTGTGTGTGTGTGTGTGTGTGTGTGTGTGTGTGTGTGTGTGTGTGTATGTGTGTGTGCGTGTTCGCGCGTGTGTGTGAGCAGATTGTCTTAAATTTAAAGGCGTGTTACAGACAAGACTGGCACCATCTCTGGCCCCCCCAGAGAATGTGCGTCACCAACTTTGTCCTCTGCACTGCCCCCCTTTTTCCTTGAAACAAACAACTTCCTTATCGAAATGTTCCACTCACTTCCCTGTAAACATCCTGGCAGGCTTGTGCAGGTGCATGGACAATCTCTCCTTATTTCTCCCGGCCAGCCAAGACCCCACAACCGCAAACAGCAGGATACCAACACACTCTTGACACTCAACGGCTCGGATTGTTTTGCAGGCTCTCAGGAATCAGACAGCTCCCAAACAGCCAAGAAGGACATGTTGGCTGCGCTGAGGGCCCGCCAGGAAGCTCTGGAGGAAACGCTGAGGCAGAGGCTTGAGGAGCTCAAGAACATCTGTATCAGAGAGGCTGTATGCCAAGACTTTGAAAAAAAAAATCCCTTCTCTTCTGAATCTTCATTTGGAGCCTCATTTTACTTTCAATCTGCAGGAGCTGACAGGAAAACTTCCCAAGGAATACCCTCTCGACCCAGGCGAGGAAGCGCCCACAGTGAGGCGAAAGATTGGTACTGCCTTCAAACTGGATGAGCAGAAGATTCTTCCGAAGGGGGAGGTAATTGATTTCCATATTATGAAGATTTGGGGCAATTCATAACACACTTCAACTGTTTTGTCAAAATACCCAAAGGATCAAGAATTACAGCAAGCGGTGTGCTTTTTCAACTTTTTTATTTCATTTTAGCTGCCAAATACACCTAGTTGCATTACCTTTGATACTATATTTAGCTTCAAGTAGGATTGAGATGTTTGACTTGGTGATCCCGGCTTGACAAATCCCAGCAGAAATGAGGAGAAAGACAGCCTTGTTATTATTGGAGGGCCTCATGTTTCTATAGAGACAATTCAGCGGTGAGAAAATCCGCACCTTGCTTTCTCTGGCAGCCATTATATACGTAGAGTAAGGGAGAATTACGGCGTCTGCAAACTAAGCTTGTTGTGTTTGGATCACAAATATGTAACTAGCTAATCTTGCCGGTGTTGTCATCATATCCTTGCATATGCTCGTCCCAGGAAGAAGAACTGGAGCGGCTGGAGCGGGAGTTCGCCATTCAGTCGCAGATTACCGAGGCCGCTCGGCGCCTGGCTAGTGACCCACATGTGAGCAGCAAGAAGCTGAAGAAGCAGAGGAAGACATCTTATCTCAACGCACTTAAGAAGCTACAAGAGATCGAGAATTCCATCAATGAATATCGGATTCGCTCTGGCAAGAAACCTACGCAGAGGGCGTCGCTTATAATTGAAGGTACCATCAGTATTTGTGGTCCCATGATAGTATTTTATTGTGTTGTGGCTTATAAGTGCTGCAAAAGAAATAATAAATATCCAGAAAAAAATCTGACGTAATCACAAAGTCAAAACCCTGGACACTACTAAGCGTCGCTTAACGGCACGTTCTGACCATGGAACATTATATGAGAAAAATGACAATAACAAATGCTTTTTAAAATGTTTTCTTAAATTGTATAGGATTGTTATTCATAAAAAGCTGGCAAATATATGACCATAAAAACGGCTCAACTGAAAAGCCAAAAGAACAAAACTTTTGCTTGAAAAATCATGAACCAAATCAGATGACCAACCAAATGAAAAATCATGCCGAAAACAAACATGTTTTGTTTTTTAACTTCAGCAATAAAATGACAAAATATGACAAAATGTTGAACAAAAATCTGCCATAACCTATTTGTCATTAAAAATGACATAAAAAAATCCAATAAATGTGTCAAAATCTTTACTGTTGCATGATTGAAGGCTAACCACAGACACATTTTGGCTTACTCTGTGCACCCCCTGTTCTTCTTGGGTCCTGCTGTAGAGGCCAACCTGGGCTCTGAAGACAGCTCGCTGTCCGATGCTCTGGTCCTGGACGATGAAGACTCCCAACTGACCGGGACCCCCAACTTCTCACCAATGGCGTCACCCCACAAAGGTCTCCCCCCGCGCCCGCCATCTCACAGTCGTCCCCCGCCCCCGCAGTCCCTAGACGGGTTGCGGCACCTGCACTTCGGCCGCGCCGACTACGACAAATCGCCCATCAAGCCCAAAATGTGGAGCGAGTCATCGCTTGATGAGCCGTATGAAAAAGTCAAGAAGCGCTCGTCTCACTCGAGGTAGGAGCTAGGACTCTTTGCAACCCTTAAACCAAGGCACATATTTTCCAAAAGAAAAAGGTCACGGCATGGGACCCCAGATGACGATGCCTGTTAAAGTATTTTGTATACAATTTATTCAAATAATACCTTTTCTCGATAGTCACAGAAGATTCCCGAGCTCTGGCAGCACAGAAGCAGGAGGTAGCAACTCTCTGCAAAGCAGCCCCATCAGGAGCCTCCCTCAGTGGAACTCTCAGTCCAGCATGCCGTCCACACCGGACCTGAGGACCCGGACGCCACACTATGTGCATTCCACCAGGTCTGTTCTTGACAACTTAACCTCTGTCTCTTTGGGCCAATTAAAAGATCTGACGTGATGGAACCTTGTGGAACACATGGTAATCGGTGTTTTGATGGTGGGGGGTCTTTGACATCTGTTTTTTCTGTAATGTCTAAGAATCCCAAATATTAACCCAAAGTGTTGTTTTTGTGCCCCACAGGTCAGTGGACATCAGTCCCACACGTCTGCACAGTCTCGCTCAGCACTTTAGGAACCGCAGCTCCAGTCTGGAATCCCAGGGAAAGCTCCTGATATCGGACCCAGATACGCACCCGCACGCCCTGGGCACGCTGGGAAGCCCGGACTTTTTCCTGGGCCCAACACGCAGTTCCAATGGCTCCGACCCGCTGGACGACTGTTCCTCCTGCACCAGCCAGAGCAGCTCCGAGCACTTCTACCCCGCCGGCGGGACTTTGGCGCCCAGTAGCAACCCCAACTACTCAACCCTCGGGGAGGACTCTCCCTCCAAAGCCAGGCAGCGGCAGCGGCACAGGTAAGACGAATGGAAGGCTACCAAGGGGACAGACTATATACATGCTCAAACAGCTTTCTAGATGTTGGGAAAGTTCTTTTTGTAGCTTTTCCCCTTCTCTGTGATTGATCCACGTATTCCCTTCAGGTCTGCTGGTCACCTGGGGTCGTCCAATTCTGGCTCTATGCCAAACCTGGCAGCTAAGAACGGCTCGGTTAGCGGTTCGGGCGGCGGCGGTATCGGCGGTGGACACCACGGCGTCTACCTCCATAGCCAGAGCCAGCCGTCCTCCCAGTACCGCATCAAAGAGTACCCGCTGTACGTGGAGGGCAGCCCCAACCCGGTGGTGGTGCGCAGCCTGGAGAGCGACCAGGAGGGCCACTACAGCGTGAAGGCCCAGTTCAAGACCTCCAGCTCCTACACGGCCGGGGGACTCTACAAGGAGGCCTGGGGAGGGGAGGAGGGCGGCGAGGGCGGCGGGCGACTCACGCCGTCCCGCTCGCAAATCGTACGGACTCCATCGCTGGGGCGAGAGGGGAGCAGCGGAGGAGGCGGGAGGGCGGCCGTTTCGGAAGAGCTGCGCTGCTGGTACCAGAGGTCGTCCGGGAGCCTGAAGGAGAGGAGTCACTCCCATTCGGGGTCCACCTCATCTGAAACAGGGTCACAGCAAGGCACGCTAGGACACGGGCGGGGCAGCAGGGTGGGAACGCTCGCCAAAGGTTCACCAGGTGCTCATCCTTTACTCGTGCTCATTTCATAATTATAATAATAGTATGTATGCCGGTTGCCTGACTTTTCGTCAGGTACGCTCTCCGGCTTCCCTCTACTTTCCAAAAACATATTTCTTGGGTTAATGAAAGACTACACCTTCTTTTGTGTGTGTGTGTGTGTGTGTGGGGGGGGGGGTTGTCAATCAATTCCGAAAATAATTGCCAATCAATTTGACAATCGTTTTGTTGTCAATTAATTGCTGCTTCTCTGAATAAAGTGAACGAGTGCTACAGCTATCAAATATTTTTCAAACCGAATATTTTACTGGTTATCCCGTTGTTTCTGTGTGTTATCCAATAAGAAAGGATTTTTATTTATTTGCTTTTATTTAACATAAAAGGCGCGCACGAGTTATTTTTGTTCACCATCCTTAAGTTCAATTCTAGTGTCTGTGACTTAACGGTGGCCGATGTACGCGTGATGATGAGGGATGTGGAGCTAAGTGTTAAATATGTGCCAGTGTTATCAATGTTCCTAACCGAGGGTTATTTTCCCCTCATAGTCGCATCCCCACACAGCCAGAGGAGTATGACGCCTTCCAGCGAGCATGCAGCCACGCCCCCCTGCAGTCCGCAGCACATCCTGAACTGGCAGAGCGGGTGAGACCTCCGGGACGCGCTCGGCATGTTTCACGCTGCTACTCCTTTGTCTCGCATTGCTGCTCTTTGGCTTCACAATTTGATTCACTCTGCAGCCTAACTTTGCTCCTCCTCACGGCTCTCCCTGCTCTACACTAACACAGCTTCCCTTGTGTGTGTGTGGGTGGGTGTGTGTGGGTGTGTGTGTGCTGTCTTCTGCTTTAGAGGCACAGCTGACAGCTCTCCCACTGAGGACCTCTGTCGGTCTCCTCTTCAGCCCAGCTCTGGTGTCTAGAGGTACTGTCCCTAGTCCAAGAACTCCCAACCCAAGCTATGCATTCTTTGTAGTGGTGGTAGCGCTTGTCTCTTTCTGGCTTCAACCTGTACTTATTCACTAATCTGCTTTCAAATTTCTCACGCTTTATGTTGACTCACTAACAAAAGGTGTCCGCTGTAAAGGAGACCGTAGACCTTTTCACATCACAGATCATTCCAGGTGTCATAACGTCCCGTTCCCTAGCATGAAGCAGTGTTTATTTGATCAAAATGGCCTTAAAACGTTTTTTGGTGAGGTTTTGTCCCCATTGGCCATGGCAGCCGGCTCATTTTGGCCCAAATCCACTGGCACGTTACTTTTCAATATTCACTGTATTTCCTCCGTCTTGCAATACGTTTTGGGCAAACGGGGCTGCTGTGGCCACTGAGAACATCTAACCCCCGTTTTGTTGTTTTTCTGATGCCCATTTCCTCCTTTCGGCAGGTCGTTCACTGACAGCTGCTTCCTGGGCGGCCCTTCCTGTTCCGAGCTGGCGGATGTGCAGTGGTACAGACGCGACAAGGCCAAACCTGGAACTCTGGTGTGAGACCTTCCCGAAAAGGCCTCCTCCCCCTTTTCACCGCATCCCTACTCACAACAGCTGTACGTGGCCCTCCCTCCATGGCACCGCACCCCCCTCTCCACTCGGGACGTGAGCTACGGGGCCCAGTGGATGTCCAAGAGAGCCCAGTCTTGTGTGTTTCAAGTTGTTCCCCCTGACCCAGAGGATTCCTGCTGGTTTTGAGCCACCAGTCCTAAAAACCCATACAAGTGTGTTGGGTTTCAGTATTTCCATTCATCTTTTATTTTTCCCTTGCATATTTATTATCAAACATGGAGAAGACGACTTTTCTTAAGAAGAAGGAAAAAAAAAAAAACAATCTGGCAAAGATTTATGACAAAAATTCCCTTACCAGGTTTTAACCCACAGGCTGGATGGACTGGTCACAGGTCATCGAGGATGGAACACAATCTGGACTTCAGCAATAACAAACAGTGTTGGATTTGTTCTCGGAAGAGAGACTGCCGACTGTGTCATGTGCAGAGGATTTGCAAATTTGATGCTTTTGCCTTCCTTCTGAGCTCACGCTCATCATTTCCTATCCGTCGCTCCGATGGTTGCAAAATTAAGAGAATTTTCATGGTTGCAAAGTTTCCATGGGAATTAACAGGAATAAACCAGAAAGTTACAACATTGAAAATTGGCTCCTGTACTATTTGGTACTAAAATTTCATTTTGCATCGTTTTAACTAAAACAACCGTTTTGAACTGTCACACAATGAAATTGGAAAATGTCTTTATTCTTTTGCATTGTGCTGCAGGCCAAAATAATTGCAGTTACGAATGAATGAATTGTCGATTCGCCGCCACTCAAGTGAAGTAGAAAAAAGTGGAGCAACACAGTACTGTAAACTGTGACGCAAGTGGGCAAGGACAGTCACCTAAGGTATTTTGAATGGATGTATACTTGTGGTAAAACTAAAATGTTTCTATTTCTGCATTAATGTGATAGCTATTTTATTAAAGTCAACAATTGCAAGTTAATTCCCATGGAAATTCACCGGAAATATTCCAGAAATTTACCATGAATGAGACCCTCGTCCCTTGGATGTAGTCCCGCCTGGACACTCTTCAGTTTGGCATCTTTGCAGTGCAAGGCAGCTCTTGCTAATTGGCACATGGCATGTGAACAAAAGTATTGGGACATACGGCCATTACAAATACAGGATGTAGTAGTTTCTCCACATCATCTATTTGAACCACTACTTAACTGGCGAAAAGTTTGACTTTGTTCTTTTTTTTTTTTTTTACTCAATATTTAGTGTGTTTTCTTGGAAAAATATAATTTAATTTTCATGAGATTATAATTTTATCTCTTGCAATACAACTCTAATCTTGTAATATTTCAAAAAAATCATCTTAAATAAGATTAATATTTTTTCCATTAAAAATACTACTGCAATGTTGCATTGCAACATTTAATCTCAGAATATTGTCAAAAAACTATTCCAGTGTTGTGCTATAATTTTCTCTAGACAAAGTATAATTTTAATTTGGAAATATTAACTTTTCTTGAAAAAATATAATTTAATTTACATGAAACTAATATTTTTTTCTGAAATAAATACAAGATTAATCTCATAGTGTTATGAATTATTCATGACAAGATTTAACTTAATCCTCATGAATTTAAAAACAGTCTGTGGATTTTTTTCTTCTCTGGAGGGAAAAAAAAGCAACAATTAAAAGATTCACTATAACCATTTTATTCTGTTGGAATAGTCACATGTCCGTCACTAGGTCCTTTGTGGGAATCCAATGAAAATGACTGCAAAATCATCTATTTGAACCACCACTCAGTAAATTTACTTACTACTACTTACTAAACTAATGGCCTTCAACCCATCCGAGGTGTGTCCCAAGACTTGTGTCCATATAGTGCCTGTACACACGTGCACACACACAAACAGTGAGGGTCAGAACACTTGTATTCATGGGTGCTACAATGCTTAGTTTTTTGGGGTGCCAACCATAATGTGGTCACTGGTGGCCTTGAAAAATAGCAGCCACACAGATTAGCCAAAATTCAGAAAGCACAATGTCACCTCCACTCACAGACATGTCATCAGGACTAAAGAAAAGCCATAAAGCCAGGTACACATACACATTTTTAACATCATTACCCATTTTTAACATGTGAGGGAGCTAACGCACACATGACAAGGATAAATATCCTTTTACAGTGTGAGTGAGAACTGTTCTCCAAATGACCAAGATAGTATGACGTGCACGCAACCATGTGTTGCAGTACCAACACTCACCTGTGGGTGGCAGCATGGAAATACAAAAGAACAAACTAAGTTTAGCTGGTAACTCATAGGTAACTGCAGACTTCCATTCATTACTCGTCAAAAAGGTCTTTTCTAGCATTGATTGGAAGTGGGTTAAATGCTCATATTTGGTCCGGCTGTCAGTATGTGTGCGGTACACCCATTTACCAACGCACTTTTTTAATATTTACAATAGTTTGCCTTGATTGTTTTCTGGTCTGATCAGGGAAGAAAAATCACTCTTAACACACTTCTCATCACAGGATAACCCTCAGGATCGACTTTTAAGCACATTCGATGACTTTTTCCGGAAACTACTAAAATGCAGTTGAAATGCTCAAATTTGGTCCGATTGACAGCTTGTATGTACCCCTCTGGACCCACCAACACAGGTTATCCTTCAGGATAATCTTTCAAAAATAACTGACAATATCTGGACCTTTGTTGACTTTGATCAGAAAGGTGTGCAATGGAGGAAAAATACTCAAATTAGGTCTAACTGTTGGGATGTGCATACCCTGCTTATCCCACATCACACGAGATAATCGGTCAGGATGATCATTGCCAGACTACTGATAATCAAGCAATTATGGCTTGAAATGGAAGGAATGAAAACGCTCAACTTGGCACGATTATCAGCATGTGTACAGTGCTTTACACAGTCTGCACCACAGGATTATCAATCAGGATAATCGTTTAGAGACACCCGATAATCAGACCTTTGTTGACTTTGATCGAAAGGGAGTAAAAATACTCACATTTGGTCTGATTGTTTTTACACCCCGTGACCTGACACCACATGATAATTGTTTAGAGGCATCTTTTAATAAGGCCTTGACCGACGTTAATAATCGCAACGGTTTGGTCAGATTATCGGTATGTGCATAGTGAAGGAATTTTCCCGTACGTCACCACATACAACGGGACAGGGTTAGAAAAGCACAGCTCTCAGGACCGACCGCCAGCCTCGTGTTACATTTTGCACAACCGACCAACCACATCACTTTTGTTGCGTCAAGTCTCACTTTCAGTCTCACGCCAACATCTACATGCTACTATTAGGGTCCCAAACTCAAAATATGTGCAAACGTCACATTCCAATGCACCATTCTTTGCGCATGCCACTGAAGATGAAAGACACCCCCACCCTCAACATAGTGTCGCCTTTAATGACCCTTGTGGAAACGTCAGAGTCTGGTGTGGTTCAGTGCAGCCTCCTTCTCCTGTTAATCTTGTGTCAAGCCATGCCAAGACAATTTCTACTCACTTGTTTTTTTAATGCTCTTAAAGAGGCTTGACATTGTTTTCTTAGGAATTTTAATATTCACGCTTTTCAACAATGTTCCCCTCACTGTTGTTGTTGTTGTTTTTCTATCCCGGTGCTACACAAGTTGACATGATACCATTGCCCCATAGTCAGTCCAGTACGAGTTGATTTTAACACAAGCAAAGAAATAGAGCATGTAAATGTTAACATGAATACTTTCGATGTGCTGTAGGAATACAAGTGTGGAATTGATTATATAAAAAAAAGAACATTAACAATGATGATAACTGAATTCCACAGTTAATTTATTCTTTTCTAATACAAATTTGTATAGTAACTTTACATTTTTCAAAAAGCGTGCCGTTGGAAAAGTGGTGGAAACATTTTTCAGAGACGCTGTCGCTGGTTCAGGAGATGAACACAAATAAATTATTGATGAATGTTTGCAAGGCTCCTGTCATATTGTCACGATCTGTCTCCGTTCGTTTCCTTGTTTTAATGTTGCCATGGTTTCTGTTCGCGTCGCCCCTCCCCTCCTGTGTCTGCTCACAATCTATGTAATTGCCATCACCTGCCTCTCATTACCTGTCTTGCATTTAAGTCCTGTCTGCGTCTCATGTCTTCTTGTTATTCTAGTTGCTTGTCTGTTCTCGTCTTTTTTCGTCTTTCTGTTCCGTTGTTCTCGTCCCTCGTCGAGCATCTATAGTCTGTCTTTTGAGTTCGTTCAATAAGCCCTGGTCCAAGCTGCATTTTGGTCGCCCAGCTCCATTCACTTCATGACAGAACAATCCGACCAATTCAGCGACCAGCGCTTGGACCAACCGTTGCCGGTTCCCGCAACTGCTGCATGGTCGCCACAGAGCTGGGCCGCCCCCGAGCCAGTTCCGACGGTGCCGCGCGGATCCAGCGGCCGTCACCCAGTCGGCCTTCGGCGGCGTGTGACGTGCGGCCACCACCCCATTGCCTCCCTCCCCTTTTGGACACCTTTTTGGTACTGTCACGATCCGTCTCCGTTCGTTTCCTTGTTTAATTAAATGCTGCCATTGTTTCTGTTCGCATCGCCCCTCCCCTCCTGTGTCTGCTCACAATCAATGTAATTGCTGTCACATGCCTCTCGTTATCTGTCTTGCATTTAAGTCCTGTCTGCGTGTCACTCCCCGTCGGATTGTTCTCGTCCCATGTCTTCTTGTCTCCAGTCTCCAGTCTGTTCTGTTTTAGTCTTGTCCCGAGTTGAGCCTCTAGTCTATATTTTGGGTTCTTCAATAAACCCTGGTCCAAGCTGCATTTGGTCGCCCAGCCTCAATCACTTCATGACACGGATGTATTTGCATTCTTTGAGTTTAATTTAATTATCCACTTGTGAATAATTAATGAATGTACTGATGCAAGTTTTTTTTTGTTTTTTTTTATCTGCAGTGGTTCTTAACCTGGGTTTGATCGAACCCTAAGGCTTCAGTGAGTCAGTCTCAGGGGGTAGGCAGAGCCTCTTCTGCAGAGGACCTAATACACCTGATTTATCGTGTAAATTAGGGATGATGCATATCTGAACTAGCCTCGCAAAGGCAACAGCAGAAGTAATGCTGATTTGCAGGTATGTACTAATTTGTTTTGAGTTCATTCATTGTGTTGGTTTTGTTCTTTGAACAATGGGATGTTCAAGCACAGCTCATTTTGTGCACCAGTGAAAACATTGTCTTGAATTTGATTTTTTTTTTTTTTCTTTCATTTTTCACCAAAGAGGGGTTTGGTAAATATGCATACAAAACTGGTGGGGTTCGGTACAGAAAACAAGGTGAAGAACCACTGTTCTAATGGTTACCATTTTTGTCTTCCTGTTCTCAGTTGCTCCCGCCACCAGCTGGAAAGTTAGACACACATGGCGTGAGGAAGTAGCCTCCTCAATTTTTTTTTTTTTTTTTTAATCACTCGTGTTTAAGTTTGTGTTTTGTGTGAGTCTGTGTATATATGGTATTGCCATACGGTTCAAGTGAAATCTTGTGTTTAAGAGCGTATTTTTCTTAGTGGGTGCACACACAAAATTGTGTTGAATTTACTCAATGATTCATTCAGATAATTCTGTTGTGTGCAAGCACTTGACAAAATAAAATTGAATTCTAACATCACAAAATAAAAAGTAAAAGAAAGATTATACTATAGTACATACACGTTGTACTTCTATGAGCTTTTTACGCCCCTGTTGCAATGGCGCCATCTGTTGGTCATATTGCCTGTCACAGCGGGAGAGATTGGATGAACAGACAATTTTAAGTATGAAAGGCAACTTTTATAGAAAACATTTAACTTGAATAAGTAGAGTAGAGGCCGAGATGATAGTGTTCAGTTTGTCATTTGCTACGTTGCATTTAAGACATTTCATGTGTTGGTCTGATGCAAATGTATGGCTCCACATCCATGCAGTCCGCAGTTTCCCAAAGTCCATCTTAAAGAAATAAATGTCTAAGTATAGCAATAATATGTTCTTGGCAAACTTTGATCACTGAGTTTACTTACCATCCTCATCAAGCACTACGCAGTCACCAGTGCTGCTGTCTGGCTGTCCATTTGTAGTGTCAAAGTTAGTGAAGGTATTGACTACACAATCAATCCATTCGTAGGTATCAGGCTAGAAAACAAGTCACATAGGTATGATATGAATGAGTTAAGTGTCAAGATTACGACTGCTTGGAATTGAATGTCCTGTTGGTTGGTCGCCATCTAGATTATGTTCTTTGAATCCTACAATATTATGAGTCAACTTGGAGTTTGGGTTTGCAGGTGACTGAAGTGTTAATAAGTCTGTATAAGTTACTTTGAAGTGGATTTATTCACAAAGTTGAACTGAAGTGCTCATTCTGTTTGTGTGATGTGTAACGTCAATCTAGATGGACGTGTTCTACTAGTTTCAAATGTCCAATGCGGATGAGGCACACCTCGACAACTCTTTCCTACAACATGGTGGCAAGATTGATTCTGAAGGACACCTTCCATTTCTATGTGGCAAAAATGCCACTGCCAAACATAAGTAATGGGATTCAATCAGAAATGTATGGATGAATATTTTACCGTCGCTCTATCATTGAGTCCGGTCCAGACTACGTCAGTATTACCACCCGCTCTGGCCAATTCCTGAACGAATACATTTTCCAGGATATTCCGGATGGAAACCAAATTCCCACCGAGAATGGTGCAGACTCCCTGATACAAAAAGAGAAACACATTTGATTTCACTTATTTAGATCCCCCAGTTACGCAGATTTTGACTCTCAGCCAAAATGTTGAATCAACAGGCAAGAGGACTTCTCTGATTGTAAGAACGGAAAACTGGTTAAGAACTACAGTACAAGGATTTCTTTCCATACCTGTGCATCGTCAAAGGTCCTTCCTTCATCTTGGTAGATGTAACAGTTACAGTTGAACTGACTCCAGCCTGGCGGACAATTATTTACTGCGACATAATTGTCGATTCAGGAAGAAAATAAAACATGTCAGTCAAATCAGTTGTAACAAAACTAAGAAATTGTTCATTGAGTTATATACTGTAACTACTTACTTCGCTTATGGAGTAGAATGAAAGACGACTGTAAAAAAGAAGAAGCACATTTTTAGAATTAGACTGCAGAACAATGACGACAGAAATACATCATCGTGTTTAATTTCAATCAGTGTGTTAGATTAGGACTTACACCTCCAGTCAGCAGTCCGCAGATCACACAAAGGAGACTCAAGGAGCGAAGAGAAAAGGCCATCTGTGAAATGAAAGAAAAACACGGCATGTTTCTAACCATAAAATATCAGTGTTACATTTAAATCTTATGTGGGGGCGAAAGGAATAACTGCAAAAAAAAAAAAACCCACATGGAATTGAGTTTCAAAATCAGGATGGAAAATTGTGCGAAGTTACCTTTGCAGTCAAAATGCGTCTGATTGAGAAAGACGACGAGCAGCATAATATACATTTACTTGACAGAATTGGAATGTTGAATGTGTAGGTTGTCAAAGTCACATGACACAAGAGAAGTATAATTTGTCGACAAACTATGAAGGAGGCTCCATCACTGCTGTTATTTCTTTGCAATACAGGTTTTGGACTAAAGTGAGTCACTGCCAAAAAAAAACAAGTCATAAGTTTTGGCCACTTTAAAGTTACATTTATGGCATATGGCAGTTCCGACACTTGGCAAAAAATGTTTAAAAAACAAAAAAACGGTATACTTTTCATTTTACTCTCACCATATTTAATTGAAATGACAATGGAATATCCACATAGGAAACATAGTATGTAACATATGTAACTCTAAAGTATGTATTCAGACTGGTTTATCAGGAAGATGTCAACATTTGTTTTTCGAGTATGGTCCTATGCATTAAGGAGGAGATTTGCAAGCAGCTAAAAAGTTGACCAAAAAACAAGTATATAACAGTTTGCTCTACAATTGTTGTGTTTGGTGCATTGTTGTTTTTTGTTTTTTTAACCAAATCCTCAATGATTTTTATATATTATAAGGGCCAGAGCAGCAAAAGTACAAAATAAAATGATAGAAAATAAAAATTGAAATCCTTTTAAATTGTTTTATCAACCATAATCTAAGAGGGAAAAAAACCCAATTCTGATTAATCCAATTTTTTAGCCCAAAATGCTGATGTTTTTTTTTGTTTTTTGTTTTTTTTTCAATGATGCACACGTTGTTAAATTCTTTATATTCGACTTAATTATGATATGATTGTATTATGTGCACAATGTTAGAAAGTGACTTATTGAAAAACAAAACACAAAATGTGCAAAGACAATAACTTGAGATGAGATGGGATGGATGGTCGGACGGACGGACAGATCGAACATCACACTGAGTCCACGTGCTCCAGTAAAGGCCCAGTGTCTCCATCTGGTTCCTGTTGTATAGACAATGATGAGTCATATTTTGCTTCTCGGACCAGAAGTGACACAAGGAAACAGCTGACCTGTGAGACACGGTCATACCCACGAACATGGGCTGTCGTACTCCCGTAGCGCTGGAGGCCTCTCCACGACAGCAAGACGATATAGAGGGACAGTATCAGACACAGCAAAGTGAACGCTACTGCACTGCCCTTAGCCAGGTATGAGCCGACAAGCTGAGAAGAGGAAGTAGTGAACAGTACGTTGACTTTTACAATACAGCACAGTCACAGCTCAAGACATATAGGGACTCACTTGTTTTCTTGTATTGAGCGTAGGTGGCCGCTGAGACGAGATGCAGTACCCTAACAGCAGGCTAGAACCAATCAGCAAGCAGAGGACGTGCACACTCAAAAGGATAATGATCTGTGTAGAGCAAGGTTATTATAGAAAAGATTGAAAAAACATTTTCGGTAATGCAAATGTGACATGACCAGCATCAGAAACCAGGTGGTTGGTCGGTACCCGAGCACTTAGCGCGTGATGTCATTTGCAGACAACAGCAAGTGGCAAAATGTGTTTTTAAACATGTTAAATACACATGAAAAATAATGAACTTATCAAATTGATTCCGGATACAATATTAAACCTTTTCCTGTTGAAAATGGCTAAAGTGCACTACTTCTTTAATATTTGAATTCATATGATTAATAAGGAAATTGAGTTATGAGCTTGGAACAAATTAAACACGTGAATCAACACAGAGTTGTTTATGATATGATAGAGGTCGTATTGTTTTAATCAAACGCTTGCCTTGAGTTTATTGGCCTTCCTCTGAACTTCTACTGCCACACATCCAGCAGCCATGAACTGTAACAACAGCAACAAACTAGATTGTTCATGTGTGTCATACGGTTAGCATGATCTGACGCGGACTCACAAGGATGCTGGACCACACCGGTATCGTCATGGCAACGGAGCAGTCGTAGCTCACGCATGCATGGCACACGGCGGTCAACACGCAGACGGCACCGCTCAAGAACTGCACCACCTATGTGCAGACAACAGTGGTCCAGTAGGACAATAGAGGCATTTTGGAAATCAAATGCATCTGCCTGGGATGTGGCCTACTGCTTGTTTTACATGATCACGTGATGAAAAGTAGATTAATGAAAGTGGTGAGCAAAACAGTCACTCAGTACTACGAGAATGAGAAATCCTTTTTTTCTTTAATCGTATCATCATATTCGTTTTGATTTGTTGCACCACAAATCAGGGACGACTCACCCCGCTGACCAGCAGCCTGGTGTTGACCACTGAAGAGAACCAACGATGAATCCTGGCGTGGTGCAAGTTCTGCTGCTCAGTGAGCCTCGTCTGTGGGCGCTCTTTGAAGTACACCTGGTACAGACCCTCTTGGAACATGTTCTCACTCATCTGCTATGCAGACCAGAAACGTCAAGACCATGTATGCAGCATGGTAAGCTTTTCAACATAACTTCCAAGTGGCAGAAGCTCAAGCACTGAAGCGTTTTTGCCATTGTTTTCAGTTCAGGTCAGCTGCAGCCACTCACGGTTTGCAATCCGAAAGTAACTTAAAAGATTTTCATTCCGCTGAATGCATACCTTCAATAAGAAATCTGAAGACTCACTCGGTTGCTTCTCAAGACTGCGAAGCAGGCCCAAGTTCAAAGTTCACTTCTCAGCAGGTTAAGGTAAGCAAGGTTAAAGTCCACCAAAGAGGAAATGATTCCCCTGTTTTGTTTTTTTTACTTTCACTTCATATTCTATGTCTTTTTAAAGGTAAAACCTCAGTGGCTTGGAAAAATATGCCTGAATACTTTTAGTAATGTGACTTTTTTTTATTGTTACTTATTTTAGATGGTTAATGTCCTTGGATGTTTTAGCTTGTTTTATGAGGCTTGAGCTTAGGAAGAGTGTTTGCTTTCTGTGTTGTTTGCCACTAAGTGTTGACATTTCTGCAAACGCTGTTTCCTCTCTTTTTTTTCTTTCCACTGAGTAGTTTTGCTTTATATTTTCATAGTGGATAAACTCTTTATATTTGACTCTATATTTGAGTGACATCACCGCTTCACAAAATGTGACAATCCCTCTCATGGTAGCTTTGCGCGGATGTCGTTTGTTCACAGACCAGACACAGTGGGAGTGAACTTCTGCTCCAGAGGGAGTCTAAAGACTCTCCAGAATTCACAAATAAAAAGTGACCACATTTTTAAGAAACTGTCAACAGACCAGCCCACAACACATCTTTACATCATATACATCTTTTATTCTTCCCTTCATTGACTGTAAAGTCAAATTATACAGTGACACAGAGGAGAGAATATTTACATTCAAGTGTAAAACATGGATTGTCGACTGAGTCACAGTTTTGCCATCACAAAAATGAGATTCACGATTGAAGAAAAACAGCCGATCAAAACTATCATTGTGCGCATTGTTCTCAACATGTGACACGCTGCAAATAAAAAAGCCCCATATAGCTACAGTAGAAAAAAATCATTTAATGTCCAATCTGGCCACTTCTTCACATTATCTGAGCTTGACCTGATATGATACATTCTGAAACATAAAGCGTGTAAAGTATCAATACCAGTAGCAGCTTGTGCATTTGGTCCCAGGGTCTTCAATATTAAATGCATGAATTAAATCGATATGAAAATATTAAAATATTTTTGCTTCATCACATACATACATTTAACCCTTAAGATCTGGCATTGTGTCTCAACGTATTTGTACACTCAATCCCATTAACTCGAACCTTTCTGGCAATTTAAATAAAGCGTAAACAAGTGAGCCACATGAAACGACTTAATCACATAGGCTAGCTATCCTTTGATTTTGATTGTCTGTTGAATATTTTCAGCCCTAACAGAGTGTGTCAAAGAAACACAACCCTGTTACTCATATAATCAGAAACTTACATGCTGTATTTATCTTTTTTTTTCTTCATTACGTAGCTAAGTTTGTGCTTGACTAGTTAGCCTATCAGCCAGCATTTCATCTTGAGCAAAACATCAGCAGCAATTTGTAACCCTTGCAATCCTGCTACTATGTACAGTAACAATAAAATTAAAATTGTAATAAAATAAATGGAACTTTAATTGAAAAGGATTTATTCAAAAATATTTGAAAATGTGTTTCTGTGGCCTACGTAGCTCAAAGAGCTGTGCTAAACACAGTATATGACTAATTAAATATCTCATTTAAAAAAAATGCACTGTTGATGGTTGAGCTAGATACATTTTCCTGAGGAAGAAAAATATTAAATGAATGGTCTTTTTTAAAATATATATATTCTAAATAATAACTTCATAGAAATGCTATTTTAATTGTTTTTGCCAACTTTTGAATGACCCAGAGGCTGAAATCTGATTGGACCAAAAAACATCTCATCTAAAAATGAAAGATGTGCTCCAAAATGAAGACAAAAGATAAATTAATACAATTCGATCGAACCAGTCTTAGAATTCAAGTGTCTTTCTGTTGAAAACATCACGCCACCCATCAATCAATCTGCGTGTTCAGATACACCACAATGGCCGTGATGTCGTCACGGTACATGCGAGCCAGGTCCTGCGGCAGGGCCAGCATGGACGCCAGCTTCTCGTGGCACAGCTCGCCGTACTCACCGGTGCCCAGGGCGTGCCGGATGAGGTGTGTGGCAGCGTTAGCGTCAGAGGCGGGTGAGGCGCGGGCCTGGCGCTTGAGAAGGAGCTGATGGAGCTGGCCCAACTTCAGCTGACGTTCCGACTGAGAGATTGGAGACTGGGGGATGACATTTAGGGAGGTTTGTGTTTTGTTGTTCAAACAATGGAGGCATCACTGATTAATATGCTTGATTTTAGAAATTAGAATCTTTTTTGGTTGTTTATATCGGCGGCTGGAAAAGCTTATCTAAAGGCATCCATCTTGTGAGCATGCACACCTGCAGGTGAAGGCCGCTCAGGTGCTCGCCAACCAGCCGCACGGCGTCCTGGCTCCTCAGCTCGTCCCACAGGCCATCGGTGGCCAGGATCAGGAAGCGGTCCTGTGGCCTCACTTTGTGGTATGTCACCTCCGGAGTCGCATCGAGGTACGGTGGCGTCAGGTAGTTGGGCAGCGTGTAGTGGTAGAGGTTGAGCGAGTCGGGGTGGACGTCGGACTCCAGGCTAGCTAGGATGCTCCGTTGCAACTCATGGCTCCACTTGAACCTCACATCCCCAAATGCTCGCGAGGGCATCAAAACCTGATGATGCCAAATTATTTTATTCAGAAAAATTAAATTACCAATTTTAGTTATTTTTCTCCTTCACCAAACAATCTTTTACTTTTCTGCTGTTAGGTTTGATATCAAAGGGAAGAAAATCTCTTCAAAATTCTTTCTGACTTAGAAGCACACATCACTCAGAGGGAAAAAGTTTTAAACTGATTAAAGACTGCTTTTGAAATGGACATATCTGCTTTCCACCATGCTATGTTCAAGAATGTGAAACCATAAAAAATTGCAAAATAGCAATGGCACAAGTGATGGACCAAGTGCACGTTACCCAATTGCTAATTTGGCAACACTGACTATGCTTTGGTAAACTAAAAGTGTGCTCAAAATAATAGTAGTAAATTAATGTATGCAAAGCTCAAAATATTTATATTGTACTCTATTTTTTTTTCCCATTTCTTAATGAAGAAAATGGCTATTGGGTTACTCAAAACGATGGCAGTTTTTTAAGCACAAGCAACTCCGGAAGTACCCCCTCCCAAAAATCATCACTCACCCCTAAAATTCTGTCATCCGTGACCACAGTCTGCCTTTCTGAGGGTGGGTGTTGGGCCCTGATGCGCTTTAGCTCAGCCTTGTTCTGGCAATTGTGGTCCTGAGAAAGAGGCACAGCGGTCCATGTGCCGTCGGCTTCCTGAACACCCAACACTGCTCTGCAGTCGCCAGCGTTCGCCACATGGATGCCCTTTGGGCCGACGTGAGCAACACAGGCTGTAGACCCGGCGAAGGCAACCTGGAAGCAATCATACATTAGCCCAGCACAATGGTGGCACATTCATTTTTACAGTGCATAGACTTAATTAGGTTTTCTGTTATGATATGTTCAAAAATGTACAATGAAATATACGTGAAAAATGATCAATTTAAGGGGAAAAAAACTGCAAAATGAATGCAACCAGATTTAAAAGTCTTGAAAATGTAAATACCAGAAGGTATTTAAAACAAGAGTGGCGCAGGCTGCCCACTATGTCAGCCATGGGCCATACTGTGACCAAACCTATAAATATTAGGACGCTACCTGGATGGCAGTGCTTTTCATCAAGTCATTGGAAAGAGGAACTTGAGCCTCTAAGGAGATGTCGGCATCCAGACGCTTGAAGGCATAATGCAGGGCATCTGAAGGGCTGGGGGCAAAAAAGACAATACCTCCTGTCTGGATGTCATATCTGTATCTACTGTATCTCTCTCTCTCTCTCTCTCTCTCTCTCTCTCTCTCTCTCTCTCTCTCTCTCTCTCTCTCTCTCTCTCTCTCTCTATCAATTAAGGTTTGTAATCTAGTATTTGTGTTTAGGAGACATTGAGCACATACCACATGCCTTCCTCATGTTCGTGGCTGTCCAGAAGCTCCTGCCAGAAGACTCGGAGGTGGTGGACGTAGAGTGAAGCCGAGTCGCGGTAATTAAAGTCGGTGTGGTGCTTATACCAGCGCAAGACGGGCGGGACGGGCCTGCCGCGTTCCATGCATGTCTCCAGCTCCTCCAGACTGCCCCTGGGCATCATGGCGATGGTGATGTAGTACAGAAGGCGCTCACTGACCGCCTGCGCGCAAGCCCAGCCACCATGGCCATCGAAGATGCCAAAGAGTGTGCCCTTTGCCTAGGGAGAGGCATTTCCTCCTTACAACTTAAGCGAGGTGCACAAATGAAGACAATCTAGACATATCTCAGCTATTTCCCTCCGTTTGGATCAAAGTTAGCAATGACTCTTATGTTTCTATGGGATTAGGCCAAGCGAAAATCTTGTAGTTGGGTGAGTTAATTTTTTCCCTACCTCTCAAAACGAAAAAGGTCAGGCAGACAATTGTAAAGTTTAAAGTTGCTTAATGTTTTTGATAGCAAACCCTTAAAGGTTGGATCAACACAGAGTTTGACCGAGCCACTTAATTAACCTTTAGACATGGTGTGTTCCGGGCCAATTTTTACCCAGACCAAGAATATCCTCACGTGTCAAACTACAATGTACAGATAAGTCGCACTGTTGGAGAGGTGTCCACCATTTAATGAGACAACAGGAATTCAAAGTGGCACGGAAATAAAATACCTGCAAACAGGTGGCTGCGCTGCGGCGGTCTTCATTGGGCGTATTGGCGGCTAAATAGTTGCTCTCAAACTTTCGCACGAGGCTGAGCCCTCGGACATCAAACTCTGGCACAATCACACTCTGCAACACAGGTGAAAAAGGCTGGAATGGAAATTCAGCAATTCACAGTACTTTTTCCTCAGCATTATCGAATGCATCAAAACAGTCTCTGGTAACAGATTCATGCCAATTAAAAGAAATATCAGAATTTAAAAACAAGCTTTCTAGGCGATAAATGAACAAAAACAAAAAACGATGTCATGTCAATTAGACAAATAAGTAAGTAGAGCAGTATCTGGGAGTCAAGGTGACAGCAGAGTTGATCCCCAGTGTACGTATCTACAGTGTTACCTGCTCATTTGCTCGAAGTATACTGTCGATCTGCATTCGAGTGAGCTGAAAGTCAAAATCCTGATGTGTTGACAGCTGACGTCCACTTTGAGTAGTCAACGGAACACATGTGCACAACTTGTGCTCACTTCTTCTGATCGACAGATTCCAGCAGGACGAACATTGACGATGCTGGTATGCTTGCTTGGGGAACACTGCGGGAGGGCGATACTGAGGAGACACCCCCCAAAATATCCCTCGTTAAAATGAACAATTGAGTATTGAGTCAAAAAGACGAAATAAGAACCTGTAGTGCATTTGGGATGTCGCTGCCTCTTCTTGACGCTCGTTCAATGATGCTGGCGTACGAACGCCTCAACATTTCTTATAACGTTAAAGCAATTGTTAACCAATAGTTTGCCTGCGTATAGATAGCAAAAGGGGAACGTTAGGTACGCGCAACGAAATTAGCCGAAAGGTGAAATCATATTTGTTTTGTTATCTATATAGGTTACACGGGCTAACGTTAGCGTCGCGTGCTACTTCAGCGTAATCACGACTTTTGTATTATTTAAAACTCAAACCAGAACGTCGTTATATGAATTACAAAATACGGCGCAAATAAATAAGTTGTCACCTATTAAAACACACACAAGGGGGTTGAGTAAAGTCGTGAACAGAGGGGTGTCAAGAACAGCTAAGGCACGTGATTATGACGTAGATTGATCGTCACGAATGACGTATATTCCGGGCGGAAATTGTTGAATTTTGTTACATGAAGAAATATTTCAAATACTAAATATGTACATCTGAATTGACTGTAAGAAAATAGCACAATTAATAAGTGGATGATTGAGTAATCACCGTGGATTAAATGAAGGGAAAAAAAAGTCCTCGGACGCCATTTTTTAATTTTATTTACGTGCGCAGCTAGGTGAAGGAAGTGGAGTCCCAAATCATTAGTTTAACGTTAATTACTCCCCCACAAAAAAACAACAACAACACTTATACAGTCGAGGTAAACATTTTGATTCAATTTCTAGTCCATATCACACACAAGTAACGTATACCTTTAAACTAGACTAAGGTAGGTAAATGTGAGCATTTGTGATGTTGTCATGGTAAATATATTCATTTACTTTATGTCTTGGCAAGTAATGCATCACTTAGGAGTTGAAACCACAGAAACAGCTCAGAAGAACACAGATGATGCTGTGATTTACACCAGCAGCCGCAACAGTGAGTCATACGTATACACGAATCCCTCGTTTATCGCGGATAATTGGTTCCAAAAACCGCCCGCGATAAGTGAAATCCGCAAATTGTGACTCACGCGTATTTCACTGCGCCTCTGACTGTGCCGCTGTGGCCTGTAGTGTCTTTTTGTTCTGAAACCATAACACAATGCACTGTGAAAAAAAAAATCCGTGAAGCAGCAAGGCTGTGAAAACTGTGTTATAGCGAGGGATTACTGTAATTTTTCTGTCTGTCACCCGGACACTGCCATGGATAAACATATATATGTATATACGTTGGACATGCTCAGCACACCAATGATCCTCAGGCCGCAATTAGGTTGGGGATCATTAACAGGCTGCTATGTTGTTTCGTGGTTGTGATGTCAGCTACCAAGACAGATCTCCGTTTGCTGCTGGAATGTGTCAAGTTCCAGATGGACTGTCCAGAACAGCAAAAGAAAGCCCTTGTCTCTATCAACTCCATATGTGAGAAAAAAGGTAACACTTAACTGTCATGTCAAGTCAAGTTTATTTGTATAGCCCTAAATCACAAACAGTCTCAAAGGGCTTCACATAACAAAAAATTGACAATTATTCTCAAAGCATCCCCTGATCATAAGCTCCCAAAAGGGCAAGGAAAAACTCAAAAACCCCTGCCAGGGGAAAATGAGAAACCTTGAGAAGGGACCACAGATGGAAGGATCCCCCTTTCAGGATCACCAGGTTGTAATGGATGCAGAGAGTGCACAAGTAATACATAATATGAAAATGTGATAAATTACAAATATTTTTCCCTGCTTTTGAGGTAAGGCAATAAATCATTCTTGGTTAAACCTGACAAATCATGAAACATACAAAAATTCTGCTCTTGTTGTTTTATTAGTTTAGTTGTTTTTATCTTCTATAATGTGGCTTGGTTTACATTATTTATGTTTAAATTACTAGTGCATCCTTTGGTCATTCCCGTTGTTAAAAAAAACTCCTGTTGCCACATTCCTTCTTAGTTAGTATTTCACATTGAGCATGAATGATTTCAGAGAACAATGTGGACTTGCTGAGAGAAATGGGAGGAGTGACGTTTGTGTGCAATCTCTTAAAATCCGATGTGGTTCATCCAAATGTGAAGCAGACTGCACTCTTTACACTCGGCACATTAGCAGAAGCCAATGGTACGTACAGAGTGCTCAATAATTTACAGTGGCATAATTTTAATTAGATGGTGTTGTATGAAAATGCTCACTGCATCCACTAAGATGAAACAACAGAAATACGATTGAACAACAAACAGTACAAATCCAATTCATGTGTTTCGTCCCTTGAAGTGTACTGCAAGAATAATCTGTGCCAAAGGGAGATGTTTCTGGACCTCTGTGCATATATGAAGGAAAAAAATGCCTCACTCAAGCAGAAGAGTGTCTCTGTCTATTTACTGTCAGTGTTGGTAGCCAACAACAGTAAGACCAAAGCTGCTCACACAATTTAGAAAAAAGGAGATACATGAATGTCGACTAAACCTCATCAAAACTATTCTATTTCCAGAGGCAGGGCAGACTTTAGCCCAGACCACTGGCTGCATAGACATTCTGCTGAACCTCTTCAGGTCGGTGCAAATGAGTCAGTGTTGTACTTGCACAGAAATCAAACAATTTTATTTTTTACGTAAATGTTTGTGTGTGTATCACTTTAGGAACATGTTCCCTGAATCTACCGCCAACTCTGCTCACGTTTGTCTATGGGTATCAGTGTCAAATGCTCTCTGTGGGTGTGTCAATAACCCTCAGAATGGTACGCAATGAAATATTTAATTGCTAATTATTGCCATGACGTTTGGTTGAAGAGTTCTACCAACTTTTTGTTTTCCAGAGAAGGCGCAGCAAGTCTGTGTGTTATCCTTTCCCCACATAAAAATGTGGCTTCGGCAGATTCCTTTGCCTGGCTTCGAGGTGTTTCGATACCTTTGCTTCTTCATAGCGATGACAGTTTCCAACAACGGTAAATCACGTCACCATTCTATACTGTCAAATTAAAGCACCGTATGTTATCCAACATGTATGCGCTTAATGTTTCCAGAAGGCGTTCAAAGGAACTTTGCTGCCACCGGGCTGTTAGAAACCCTTATTTGCATGCTGGTCCGTCTGGCTTCTGAATCTGACACAAACCTGTCGTCTCGCCAGCTTATAATAATAATAATCAAGACTGTGTCTGCTTGTATTGCTAACAACGGTGAGGATGAACCTATCTAATAACTTTTTGCCATTGATAATAACATTTCATTTGCTTCTTACTCCCATGCAGCAAACCTGGCTGCGGGTTTGGCCCACTATAGTGTCGTGGATCATCTTGTTACCCTGCTGACTTGCCCACACCTTAACTGTGAGGACAGACTGGCAGTGCTCATATTGCTGGGCCATTTCACTGAAGCCTCTGGTGAGAACTTAAGTGGACGTGGAAACAATGGAGTTTGGTAAAACACGATGGAGTAGCCTGTTTTCTTCGCATGTCTGCAGAGGAACACCAGTCCCAACTGGTGCAGTGTGGAGGCCTTCCGCTCATTATCACACTGCTCGCTGAAGATGCAGACAAGGAGGTCAGGAAGTTTGCAACGTTCATATTGCAGACCTGCAAACAGGCTAGTAAGTCCTGTGGCATGAAAACAGCTTCATCAAACGAGATCTTAACAAAAGAATTGGTTGTTGATTTGTGGAATCTTTTTGTCTGTCTATGAAGTTACATCATTGGGAATACCTGGTCCAAAGCAAGAGGAAGATGAGAAGCTTGACACAGAAGCCGCTGAAGAGTCTGGTCCAGTTTCTTTTCCTGCAACCTCACAGCTGTTGCAAGAAGGTTGCCAGTCACTCAACCCCAAGACTCTTAGTGTCCTTAAAATGCTGGATTCCTCCAAGGTAGCCAACACGACGGAGAAAATAGAAGCAGGAGGCAGATGCGTCAAGAGTGCAAATCCATGTGCTGGGAAAGATATGGCGGAAAGCAGCAGGCGAAATGTGTCATGTTCATTATGTAACGGTACTGGATTCCTCAACCAGTTCCCAGGACAGCTGCGACATGATGGCCGTGATACACATACAAAAGACAGGTGGGGGATGTCTTGCATTTGACAGGGAGTCCTCTGATCATGACAAAATTCCAAATGTGTGTGTCTGAATCCGCTGCACACTGTGATAATTGCTGATAATGTAGTGATGTTATATTTATATGAAAACATAATAAGATACGTCGTGTAGATGAAGATTGTTCTAATTCTAAATCGATGACTCCCTGTAATTCACACCTCAATTAGATATACTTGCACAATCCAGGTATATCCAATACAAAATGAAAAATTCTCATTTTCTTCAGTTATTTAATGTCTTTGTTTTTTATAAGGCCGCCATTGAACTCTCCAGAGCAAGATCCAGTACCCAGAGTTATCAAATTCAGTGATGCAAAAAGTAAGCCATAGAGAAGTAAATACATATGTCTCAAGTGTCTACACCATTTTTCATGTTTTTAAATGTTGCGTTGTTCAGAGTTGCAGGACAGCGACATATTTAAGGAGAGAAGACAAGAGGAAGAATCTCGCAACATTGAAAGATGCACAGGTAAGAAAACAAACAGCGTGTGCCACAAAACCATTGATGTGTTGTCTTCATAACAAACAAGATCATAATTTCCCTTCTTATTTTACTGACTTTGTTTCACTCCCTCAGTTTGCGTAATACCTTTCGAGAGAGTGACCAGTCGCACTTTTGCATACGTCTTGGAATCCTGTTGTCAGTTGTGCGAAATCCACAAGGTCCTTCTCGAGGCGACAGAGCGCTTCAAGGCTCCCCACCGCCGCTCTCTGTTGAAGGGAGAGAACGTAGTGGTGGACCCGACCAACATGAGACCTGAGAGGGACTTGATGAGAACGCCGCAGAGAACCCTTGCAAGACTCAGGATTCCGTGTTTGAATTTAAAAAGTAAGTCTTTCCTCAACTCCTCGGGTGTCTAAAACTGCCCTGTTTTTATTTTATTTATTTTTTTAAATGAAATGTGTGCAGTGTTTACTTGAAGTTTGTTGATGTCACATGCTCACTAATCGGACATTAGCATGGAGTTGAAAGTGGAGCAAACCACTTTTTGCTACTGAAATAAAACCATCTATATTCATCGTTACTGTTTTAGTTGTTAAATATTTCCTTTGTGTATTTGTGTAACTAGAAAAAAAATCGAATTTATTGGAATAGTAGTTGTCTGGGAAGCCCCACCCACTTTTTTTTTTTTCTAAATGGCGTTGCAGCCTGTGTCAAACATTTTATTGGGATAACATGACATAAGGACAACATGCAAACGCCACAAAGTTAAGATGCAAAGCCAAAATATCATAACTGTAAGGCAAATGTGATAACCGCTTTCAGTTTTGTCATGCTATTTTTTTCTTTTATCATTTATCAACATCAAAATTATTCCTCTATCCAGATATCATCTTGACTCCCATCCAGAAAGGAGCACAGCAAAAAAACCCTAAAAAGATTATAAAGTTGTACAATGGTAAGAATGTCAGTTTTGTTTTCTCTCTATTTTACATCTAATCGTGCCACCTGAGAGGAAGAAATGAGAATTGTGTCATTTAAGTGTTATAAATCAAGTTTAAGACTGTCCTATTTCTACCTCCAGACAAGTGAAGCCGCAGGATGCTGCTGACTGTGTGAGAGCTCCTGGACCAAATATCGTGACCCTTTCATCACTTTTGACCTATACTGTTTTGCTACACAATCGTCAACAGTGCAGTTTAAAGTTGCTCCTGTATGCTGAGTTATTCGACAGCACGTACAAACTAGTTCAGATGAACCCTTAAGCATGTGTTGTAATTGTTGATGGTGTATTTGTTGGCATTTATTAATTCAAATGGTATATGTTTAAGCCTTGTCGTGCCTGGTTCCATGTAACATAAAGTTTTGATTGTCGCTGTCAGCTCGCTACTCATTTAAGTATATTCTTACTATTGGCTCCAGGTACTGTGGTTTCCTCCCACATTCTGGAAAAGAACGGATGTTAGGCTGATTAACTTTAAACTAGGTGTGAATGAAACAGACAATACATGTTCAATAGTTAGTTGTCCATTTTTGCTCAGAGATTGAAATTAGGGACCAATCTGGGATGAAGATAGTTGGAAATAAATAGCTGGTATGTGAAAGCTAGCAGCATTTGTTCTCATTCTAACAGACTTTGAACTTTTTGCGCAACCATTAAGGTAAATTTATACATATGTTTTTTGGTTAAGGTCTGATGAGACAAGCCTTAAGTTAAAACAACATTAAATTGCTGAATCAGAGAGAGAGCGAGACACTCCCAGCAATTGTCGTGTCATTTTCCGTTTGACTGGCTACAACAGGATATATGAAGGAAGGATGTTTAAATTAAACCTTCCCGCAGCAGGGAATAAAGATAGTTCACTCAGCCCTTTTTACACAAGTGGAACAATTTTAAGAAGGGGTCTTCTGGATGACAAAGATGCAATCGATGCAGATTAGGCAATTTAAATGACATGTATTAAATACAAATACATACATGCATACTACATACCGTAATTGCCGGTCTATAAACCGCACCGGATTATAAACCGCACCAGCTAAAATTCAAGGATATTTCAGTTTTTTTCTTACATAAGCCGCACCGGACTATAAGCCGCACGTGCACACGAGTTTTTTTTACAAAGAAAGACAGTACATAGAAAGCCTTTTTAACGTTTTAATAACATACTTGAACATGTCTTTCTAAACATTGCCTGTGACGCAGCAGTAGTACCGCAGCAACGGGGAAGTGTGCACGCGAGTTGTTCGCAAAGAAAGACTGGACACAGAAAGTTTTTTTTAAAGCTTTAATAACATACCTTAACATTTCTTTCCAAACACTGCCTGTGACGCGGCAGTAATACAGCAGCAACACGGAAGTAACACAGCAAAGTCACTGAGACGCGGCGGTAACACAGCAGCAACACAGCAGCAACACGGTAGCACAGCACTAACAGGGCTGGTTAAACAAAACATACCTGTAAAAGTAAAAAAAGAGCCGTCTTCATCTTCCTCCTGTACACTGAAACCATCGAAGTCTTCCTCCTTAGTGTCCGATTGGAATAGCGTTAGATATCCTTCGCCTCACACTTTCTCAGTCTCTCTTTCGTCGTCGCTTTTATGCATTTCTTTGAGTGTGAAGAGGGTCTGTTAATGCTAATCTTATTCATGCACGAAGCGCTAAATTACATTAAACTAGCAAGCGGCATCATATGCATTTCTTTTGTCCCCCATAATGACGGTTTGTGTATAAAAGCTTCCTGTCTTTGTGTGGGCGCGGGTGTGTGCTTGATGACGATCAAAACACAAACTAGCACGTCTTCTTCGGCGCATTATATCTTCTTTGTCTGTCTCGCTCTTGCTTCCTGCTAGAGCGCCCCCTGGAGACCGAAGGCCGTAAAAATCCATAAGTACGCTCCAGAGTAGACACAAGATAATGTCATCAACATCGACTGCCTTTGGCTTAAATGCATATGATGCACCCTCCCATCTGTGGTCTCTTCTCAAGGTTTCTCATTTCCCCTAGCTGGAGTTTTGAGTTTTTTCTTGCCCTCTTGAGAGTTTAAGATCAGTTTAAGATCAGGGGATGTTTGAGAATATCTTTCATTTTTCACATGTCCTGAGTGTTGTTGTTAGTCACCTAAATGTTGAACAGAGGCTGTGATTTACCGAAGTCAAATTCCTTGTTTGGCACGCTCAAACATGGCGAGTAAAAAACTCTTGAATCTTGAATCTTTCAGTAATGTCCGTCTTGGTCGCGTTTTGCGTGATGCGCGAAATGTAAACACAAACTAGCGCGTCTTCTTCGGCTTATTATCTCTTCTTTGCCTGTCTTGCTCTTGCTTCCTGCTAGATCGCCTCCTGGAGGCCGGAGGCCGTAAAAATCCATAAGTACGCCGCGCTGCCGTTTAAGGTTCAAAGTAACCTTCTGAATGAAATGCATTAAAAGTTCACATTCATTACAACTTGTTTTTGGTGAGCAAAATGTCAAAAGAATTGAATTTAAATGCTGATTGATTGGGTTTTAATACAATCCAGATGGTCCAAACAGCGCCACTGCTTTGTGTAATCTCTGAGTGACATGGCAGGGTAAGAGAAAGGGTTTAGAGCACAGGTGTCAAACTCAAGGCCCGGGGGCCAGATACGGCCCGCCACATCATACTATGTGGCCCGCGAAGACAAATTGTGCATCAAATTTGTGTGTCATTACTAGAATTGCAAATTGTCTTCACTTTTACTAATATCTTTTTTTTTAAATATTTGACCAGTTTTTACTCGTCTGATTTGAAAACGAGTTATTTGTCAGTTTGTTTTGTAGCTTTTACTGTATATAATAGTGTTAAGAGTAAAAGTGATCAAGTCATCACAAAAATCACGAAAAAAATCTTATATAAGCCGCACCTGACTATAAGCCGCAGGGTCCAAAATTTTGGAAAAAAGTCACGGCTTATAGTCCGGAAATTACAGTACATACATACATACATACATACATACATACATACATACATACATACATACATACATACATACATACATAGATACATACATCAATAAGTGTTCTGCGCTCAGTGACTGTTGTGCTTTCAATTCCTTTATGTTTCAAGCTTTTACAAGCTTTACGAATGTCTCACTATAGGTGAATGACACTATACATACTTGCGTTGCAACTTGACCTGGAACGTGCATGCTTCCTCAAGGCGTAACCTCATCTGTGTTGAAGTTAATTTGGCACCATAGACAGGGAAGGGCAAACACAGCCTATAGGAAAAATTCTTGTCACGGTTCACTGAGTGAGGCATCAAGACTGCAAAGGTAACTTTACATTTTACCCTTGCAAATGGAAGTTTTCAGCTTTCATCCGATTCTTGCTTTGTTAGAAGAGATGTGCTGTAAATGTAAGGCTAATATTTTCTGTTGGAAATATGAAATCTTGCTCTTTTATTGTAGATGGCATTTGGTCTTTGCTTAGCAGTTCTCCTCTGTGGGAACAGTGGACTGTTGACTGGAGTCGTGAGTCAAAGTCTCAATCACTGACTTAAACTAACGTTCAGTATTGTGTTTTATGCATTTTAGGGCCGCAGCTATTAATTATTTTACAAACGGATTTCTGTCGATTAATCTATTAAAAAGAAACCGTTTTTTATGTTTTAATATCCATCCTTTTATTCAAAAATAGGGCCATATGGCAAATTAATGTGTGAGTTAAAGGATAGATTTGAATTTTAATCTCCAAAGATAAATTTGAATCTTCATTCTTTGATTAAAAAACAGTACATTGTGTACAAATGTACAAACAAAATTTGTCAAAACAAAACAAAAAAAAGTCCATTACTAGTTTGGTTCCTTTTAGTTATCATTTGGTTATCAAAAACAGTATCGATTCATTTGATAATCCATTACTATTTGTCAATTAGTTGGTCAATCAATTTCTTCCAAAATTACGGTCTTCATTTGTGCCACTGTTCAGCAGTCTGAATTTACCAAGGTGCTTTTGTTCTTCTTCACAGTGGTCATTCCCAAAGTTTAGGAGCAAAGGTTAGCAGTGCAAGCTCAATATTTGATATTTTCTCAATATCCCCTAAAACAACAATTGTTTTACAGCTAATGACTGCCCCAAAGGCTGGACTCGGTTGGACTGTCACTGTTAGATCTATCAAGATGATGAGAGGACCTTTGGAAATGCAGAGGTACGTCAAAAAAGCATTTGTTATGGAGTTGCCTACCCGCAATGAGTAATCCATTTAGCTATCGCGCTCAAAATAACTCTTGCCAATTGGTGAACCGGAACAAGTGAATACAAAGTTTTTTGTTCATTAGAGTGTCTGCAACATCCTTGGTGGCAATCTTGTTTCCATCCACAACGCCCTGGAGAATGCCTTTGTTCTGGAACTGATTCGAGTGGGCGGTAACAATGAATTTGCTTGGATTGGACTCACTGATGCAATTGAGGTGAAACAATGATTGAAGAAAGAATAGAACAGAAAGAATAATGGTGACTTCCTATTTTTGTTTGTTTCAGCTCATCCATTATCACCAATCATTACAATTTCATTTCATGCACTGGTATTATCTGACTTGACAAAATGGGAAACGGGTTGAAGAAATTCTGGTTACGGAGAAGGACGTCCAGGTTCCGCAGGCTGGGGCAGCCCCAGAAGTAGGATCAATTATCTACAAACTGCTCTTCTCCCTGCTCTCTACCGAAACTAGCGAGCCACCAACTAAGCAAGAATAATCTGCTAAACCTTTCATCGGTTAGCTTCAATGTCGGGTGCTCTGGCTCCAGGAAAACATTACTGTGGCTGGATTCTGGGGCTTCATTTTGCAAGTGATGGGGTCACCTAACCCTAAGGTGCTCTCGAGAGCCTGTAGGTCGAGGTGGATTGTTACGGCTACGTGTCTTAACAAGCTGCTCGCAGTTAACAAGCCACTGCTTCAAAAATAAAAATAACCGTGTCAAAAAAAATCAAAACATTGGGCGAGGGGAAGTGGGTAAAAGAATGTAGCTCGCTTTTCCGGCGCCTCTGTGACCCAGAAATGGAAGTACGGAAATGTGTCGGGTGGTGATGTCAATTGAAAAACCAGACAGTAGATGCAAATGCTCTGTGGTTGTCTTTACGTGGGACTTGGTATTCCAGGAATATGACTTCATATGGTCTGACGGTTCAGAGCAGGATTTCCTTAACTTTGATAATGATGCAGAGTCCAGTGCCGCTAGTAACTGTGTTGCAATTGATGAGGACAGTAAGTAAATGTCAGAAAATGCGATCAAAATCAATGATTCAAGTTTTTTTCCCCAAATAGAATGCTGTTAAACTTGATTTTTTTACTTCTTGCAGATGGACTTTGGTATGATGAAGACTGCACAGATGACGAGCCGTATGTTTGCATTAGAGAGTTGTTCTCATTCGTACATCATTAACTTATGAGATTTACTGATGACTCATTGAGATAATATAGTATCAAAACTTGATGACTCTTTTTCTGGGTTTACTGTCCACCCCACTCTTCTCGTTTCTCAACAACGCTCAATTTCTATTGACAGCAGATTTGGAACGTCAAAGAGCATCTTGGGTAAATATAAAGGGATGTTTCGGTCTTTCTTTTTCTACTCTTCATTGCAAACCTTCTGAGTCCATTGCTGAAAACCTTGAGAGTAAAGAAAGGTATCACAACAATGCATGGTCATTCGATACCATGAATCCAAGAATTATTAATTTGCCACTCCAGTTGAGTCCAATCACCTCCACCGTGTCTCATAAAAGCGTAGCCCGGTACGAGTCAGTTTAACGATCATACCGCAAGTCACTAGTAATGGTGAAACACATTCAAGATGACTATGTTATGAAAAACAAACAGAAAAAGCAAACCCATTGTTAAACAGTGTAGGCTGTTTGTTGCCTTAATGACTCAACATGTCATTAAGAAAAATAACAAGTTAATTATTCATTCCGAACATGGGTGTGTCATTAAGAGAAAGAGCAACTATACATTCATCAGTTGATTAGAGGCTGTCAGCTAAGTTAAGATACTTTCTGCGCGGTTTGGTGTACGTGTTGGGAAACCCCAACTGGATGTGCTGGGGCAGAAAGTACACCCCTGGTGGCATAGAGACACCTGGCCTTTTTTGAAATGTCGCCCAAGAGTAACATCAAGCATGAAAATGTCGCATTGTTGCAAAAAGATACATGGTGCATTCATGTGATGTCGTCAACAGAGAAAATGGCAACTATTTTTCATTGCGAGCTGTCACTTGATCTTTGTTTATGCTTTGTGCTGCGAGCCAAAGTCATGAGCAGATCAGATGTTCAAAATACCTAAATAAATAAATAAATAAATAATCAGCAGTTGTAGGGGAATGAGATTTACGGTTAGATTTTCAAATTGGGAAATAAAACTAGGCTCTAGGTCTTAATGTATGATTTCAAAATCAGGTCGAATAAGACGTGGGACTGAAATAGGCCAGCGGCAGGAATCAAACCAGCAGCACATTAAAGATTGCGCCACCCAAGAGTTTCATAAGCCTTATTTAAATTTAAATAATTTTTCAATGCAGGGTTACAAATTTTGGGACAAAAGGTGTCAAAAGGTTATCGCTTACTTCTTGCAGAAGTATTCTTTCTTCTGGCGAATGTTCGATCGCTGGACAACAAAATGGATTACGTTCGCCTGCTGAGGTCTACGAACCGGACGGTGCGGAACTGCTGTGTGCTCGTGTTCACCGAGACCTGGTTGAGTGACAACATTCCGGACTCTGCGGTGCATCTGGAGCGGCTAGCGTGCTATCGGGCGGACCGTGCCATTGTACGAGGGGGAAAGTCGCGAGGAGGTGGAATATGCGTCTACATCCGAGAAGAATGGTGCCGGGACTCTGTGATTGTATGTAAGCACTGCTCGCCGCTTGTGGAGTTTGTGATCATTAAGTGCCGTCCTTTTTATCTGCCGAGGGAATTTACCGCGATTCTGCTAGTCGCGGTATACATCCCGCCTTCCAACATCGAAGGAGACAGGACCGCGGCGCTTGGCGAACTGTACCAGGCCGTCAGTGAACAGCAAACGGCGCACCCTGACGGTTTCACCATCTTCGCTGGAGACTTCAATCATGCCAACCTGAAGTCTGTTTTCCCGAGGCTTCACCAGCATGTTCCTTTTCCGACACGTGGAGACAGCTTCCTGGACCTGGTCTACTCGGCGCAAAAGGGAGCCTTCAAAGCCACCCCCCTCCCCCATCTGGGGCTTTCTGACCATCTCACCGTTTTGCTTTTGCCCGCATACAGACAATTGGTAAAGGCATCCAGGCCGGTTCGGAGGCAGGTTCGAGTGTGGCCTGAGGGTGCCTCCGATGCACTTCGTGACTGCTTCGACACCACTGACTGGGACTTGTTTAAGCAGGCAGCCACCTACAACGATTGGACGGACATAGAGGAATATACTGACTCTGTTACCTCTTACATCACGAAGTGCATCGATGATGTGACTTGCTCGAAATCCGTCGTCACTCGCGCGAACTGGAAGCCGTGGCTGACGGGGGCTGTCCTCAGACTGTTGAGGGCCAGGGACAAGGCTTTCAGAGCAGGGGATGAGGCTGGCTTGAGGACAGCGAGGGCCGACCTGTCCCGAGGCATCAAAGAAGCGAAGAAGGCGTTCTCGTGCAAGGTCTCCACCCATTTCAAGGACAGCAAGGACGCACGTAGCCTTTGGCGGGGCATTCAGACCATCACAGACTACAAGCCCGCGCCGAGGAGCTGTGAGGGCGACGTCCGCCTGCTGAACGATCTGAACCGCTTCTTTGCTCGCTTCGACGCCCAGAACAGCACTTGCCCGCTGAAGACCACTCCCCCCCCACACAAGCAGCCCCTGCGCCTCTCTGCCGACGGTGTGAGGAGGGCGCTTGCCGCTATTGACACCCGTAAGGCGGCGGGCCCTGACAACATCCCGGGTCGAGCGCTGAAGGACTGCGCTGGGGAGCTGTCGGGTGTCTTCACAGACATCTTTAACGTTTCCCTGCAGCAGGCCATCGTCCCCTCGTGTTTCAAGGCTGCCACCATCGTTCCTGTGCCGAAGAAACCTGCACCGTCCTGCTTCAATGACTACCGCCCTGTGGCACTGACGCCCATCATCATGAAGTGCTTTGAGCGGCTGGTCTTGGAGCACATCAAGTCCGTTCTCCCCCCCACCATTGACCCTTTCCAGTTTGCGTACCGTGCCAAGCGGTCCTCTGAGGATGCCATCTGCTCTGCCCTCCACTCGGCCCTCACCCACCTGGAGAGAAAGGACTCATATGTGAGGTTGCTGTTTGTGGACTTCAGCTCTGCCTTCAACACCATTGTGCCGCAGCGACTCATCTCCAAACTCGACGAGCTGGGCCTCAGTACCTCCCTCTGCAACTGGATACTGGACTTCCTCTGTCAGAGGCCTCAGGTGGTGCGTGTTGGCGACAAAATCTCCGCCAGCATCACGCTGAGCACGGGGGCCCCCCAGGGCTGCGTGCTCAGTCCATTGCTCTTCACCCTGCTGACGCATGACTGCACTGCGACCTACAGCGACAACCGCATAGTGAAGTTTGCTGACGACACGACTCTGGTGGGTCTCATCACGAAGGGCGACGAGACTCGGTACAGGTCGGAAGTTGACCTTCTGACCACGTGGTGCAGGGACAACAACCTCCTGCTGAACGTCAGTAAGACCAAGGAAATCATTGTGGACTTCCGGAAGGGTCACACAACACACCTGCCGCTGATCATCGACGGTGCTGTGGTGGAGAGGGTGAGCTGCACCAAGTTCCTGGGGGTGCACATCAGTGAGGACCTCTCCTGGTCCGCGAACACCTCGTCACTGGCAAAGAAAGCTCAGCGCCGCCTGTATTTCCTGCGGAAGCTCAGGCGTGCATGTGCTCCTCAGGCAGTCCTGTTTACATTCTACCGTGGCACCATTGAGAGCGTCCTCACCAGTTGCATCGCTGTCTGGGGTGGTAACTGCACTGAACAGAACTTGAAGGCCCTGCAGCGCATAGTGAATACGGCTGGTAAGATTATTGGTGCTTCGCTTCCCTCCCTGAAGGACATTTACACCTCCCATCTCGCCCGCAAGGCAACCTCGATTGCCAGAGATGTGAGTCACCCGGCTCACTCCTTGTTTGACCTTCTGCCCTCTGGGAAGAGGTACAGGAGCCTGCGCTCCCGCACCACCAGACTCGCCAACAGCTTCTTTCTCCAGGCTGTTAGGGCCCTGAACTCGCTACCCCCTTCTGCGTAGCGTGCGGCACTGTTGCGCTATTTTCGGGAATGTCTGCTGTACGCGTTTTTACGCTCCTCTTAATTAATTATTTATTTATTTATTGTTGTGTTATTTATTCATTATTTATTCAGCACGCTTTTGTTATACTTGTTTACTGTTTGTCTGTTGTGAGCCATGTCTTGTCACCGTGGGATAGGGGGGAACGAAATTTCGGTTTCTTTGTGTGTCTTTGGCATGTGGAGAAATTGACAATAAAGCTGACTTTGACTTTGAAAAAAAAAAAAAAAAAGAAAAAAAAAAAAAGATGGACTTTGGGATGATACAGGCTGCACAAGACCATTTCCATTTGTTTGCATTAGAAATGTCATCCCTTCCAGCCATTAAACAACCCTCTAGTCCTCCTGTCTTCTGTCGCGATTGAGCTGATCATCACGACTCAATAAAATGATACATTACCAAAAAATGGAGGCTCTTACTGGGTTTACTATCCACTCTACAAGGGATTAGTCAGAAGAATAATACTCAACCAGCTTCTAGCTAACAGTAGTTAGATATGCAAAAGATTCAAGAAAAGAAATACATGAATAAAAAGATAATAAAGGTTTGATTCCGTTTCCAGAGTTTGCATGTTGTCCCCGTGCATTTGTGGGTTTTCTCTGAGTACTCCGGTTTCCTCCCATATTCCAAACAAAATGCATCGTAGGGCCAATACACGGAAAGAGGCCCTTTTCACCCATTTTAGGTGCGTCTCGATTGTATGCCTGAGATTTGCAAAGGCTCCCTGGATGCAAGCACAAACTAACAATGGGTGTGCGAAGCAGATTGTATTTTCAGGTGAAAAAGATTTCTCGTACAAGGCGCATGTCATCATCACTGCCTTGGTTTTCAGTCAAATGCTGCCTCTCAGTCTTTTCTGTCTGTTGGTTTGTGTCCTCTTCCTCTTCCTCATGAGTGCTCCTGGCGTACGGAATAGTCTCCATCTCAGCAACATCCAAGTCTGTTTCTGAGACGCAGGTCTCTTGACGTACTGGCTTCCCCTCCTCTAAAGACACCAGCTTCCCTGTCTTCTTTGTTGAAAGGTCACTTTTTCCAGCAGCATCCTTCAGCTTGGACTGAACCTGTCATGAAGGGTCAGGTAAGACACCAGGTACGTTTTTGTCAATTTACCAATTTTAAAGTTAATAATGCTTCTTATTGGAGGTAGAATCTGGACTGGATGCCAATCAAGCACATATACTGTATGAATGGAACCAAGACTCAAACAGAGAATCTTGATTTACTAATGAAAGGTAGCTGCAGATATTTTGTGCATTTATTTAGCTGTCTTACATACATACATACATACATACAAACGTCCATGCTTTTCCATTTACTGTTTACCTTGTGCTGATGCATATTTGGGTTATCATTAATACAATGACATATACCAGTGTACATATTCATAACTTTAAATGAAGCTTTCTTTCATAACCTCATCTCCAAATGATCTTATCCAATGAGCCAGTTGTTGTTGTTTTTTTAATCAAATATGGCCCTTGAACATAAAAACAAACAAACAAAAAAACATTGCCGCAATGTGTTGATTTGTCTCAATAAAGGAAAAAGAGGAAACGACGTCACCTGCTTGCCGGATAGGGAAGTTCTATGCTGGTCGCCAAGATATGCAATAGCTGCTTCAAGCAGCTCTTTCTCGTTCATGCAGTAAAGAACTGCCCTAAAATAAACAAAAACAAAACAAAAAAAATCAACAATTTAAAAAAAAGAGGGGATTTTGATTCATGCTCAATTTTGACTCGAGGACTTCGGATACCGCGCAGCTCTCTTCTTCCTTGTTGTCTTCAGTGACTGTTTGTCCTTCCCCTTGTTGTCCTTTTTGGACATCCACAACGGCAAAGCGCGGCGTCGCTCCGACATGTTGCCGTTGTTGTCGTCCATTTCTGTTGTCTATGCGACAGCATTTGCTCATTTTGGGTTAGGGATTCCTTTTAATATTTATCTCCAAGAGTAAAGGCAGTAGAAAAACAACATGTCAATGCATGACACCACAAAGGAAGTGACGGATGCGGAAGTGTTGTCAAACGTCATTTCCATGGTCTGATCCGTCGCCATGTTGGGGCGGTCATCGCATGCCCTTCAAGCAGTAAAAGTCAAACCAAAGAAACAATATAATATGTAGAAGTGCAGTTTGACATAGCATTTTTGCAGCAGTTGTGGTGAGAGAATGAGAGAAAGCGTTTCTGGAGCACTTTGAGATTCTCTTAAAATGTAATGTGCAATCTAAATATAATTTATTATTATTATTATTATTATTATTAATGTGAAAAGGTAGACAATTAAATGGCGACACTTCAGTGTATACAATGGTTGCCTTTTAGAGCAGACAAAAATAAATTTAATAAACTTTATTTACATGCAAACTTAACACCTTGATGAACATTGACTATGTAAATTCGTGCTGTTACAGCAGTTTTTGGCAAAAAAAGAAAATACCCTTTTACATATTTACACACAATTACATTTTTGTTGATGTATCACAGCAAGCAATTTAAAACTATGCATTGTAAAAACCTTGGGAGAGGACTGTTTTATACATTATATATTTGGATTATCTGTACTGTTGTCACACTGTTATACTGTGTGAACGTATATGGTCTGGTAAATTCACCTTTCGGCTTAACGGCTTCATCACTGCAAGGTTACTTTACTGGCTACGGGAGGGGAGGTCTCAGCATCAATAGATAATTTTCAGAAAGTTGTTCTCGCCATTTGATGTTACTTTAGTAACTTTATAAAGGCATAAAATATACAGTAAGTACAATTAGTGGTAGGATTAATCTTGGGTTGCAATCTGTGCTGTGTAATTAAAACTGCAAAGTCTAGCACACACACGCATCAACACAAACACGCACTATTAGTTCAGCATTTGATTATTTGTATATAGTAGTTTTCCATTTTATTGCCTGTTTACGACTCATATTTACTTACATTTTTATCATGGAGAGACTCTTCATGATACAAACTGTGACTTTTTTGCTCCAAAGCGCTCAGTCACTCAGGCTTTTTAATCACACCGCTAAAGCCCCTTGCGACAAGTGCTTAGGCCTTGATTGCAAAGAGCAGCTTTGGCAATTGGACTAAATTAAAGGGTGAAGAAGGGAAAAGGGAACACAACACGGTCCAATAAAACTCTTGATGCAATAAATGAAATATTGAACTACTTCTCTTGTAAATGTGTCACGACCACTGACCTAAATATTCCCATCGTTGACCCTTTTTAGCACCCAACACCAGTTAGTAGGTGACATAGTTTACATATGATTTTACCCCCAATTAACACACTACCCCCAAACATTAGCACATTGTCCTCATACTAAAAAACAGTTTCAATGAAATACGAATGCGAACATTTAAAAGAAGCCCTAGACAGGGCTGCTCATCCTTCCCCAGGCTTGCTGCCACATGCACAGATCAGCCTGGACGATAAGAAGATTTTGGTTTTTTTCTGCCACCCCAAATTTGTGGGTCAAACATGATCAGGGGAAAAAAATCATCTAAATCATGATTCCTTGCTGTCAAATGCCATCATGCGGATTATGACCAGGGTATGTCGAGAATATTTGTCAACTGTGGGCATGTGAACCCCTTTGAGACGTGATTAAGTGCTATATAAATAAACATGACTGACTTGACGTACGTACAGGAGACATGTTAAAGCGGAAATCAACCCCGCAAAATTCTTTTGTAATGATTTGTTCTGTGCAGCCCACCTTGTTGAAACACCGTCATCAGATTAATGTTTCATTTGCGGAATATGTATTAAACAGGCAAAATTAGTATTAGCTAACATGTCTGCTAACATATTGCAATTTCACTTTATAAAACATTTTATTTCTTTGCATTACATTCCTATCTCTTTTGTTCTATACAATAAATTGCAATTTTTTTTCATCAAAAATGCCAGAAAAATGTTTTGTGAGAGGCTGGAAAACATTCAGGGCAAAATTGACTTGACCTGCAAGTAAATTGAGTAATGAGCTTGGTCATTGAGCTGTATATTAAAAGGCATTGTTGAGTGACCCGATTTGAACTGGACAAGCTGTAGGTCAAAAGTTCAAACAAAAGAGTCACTTTCTTGTAGCTTCCTCCCAACTGGTGGCAAGCAGTCTAATCTTTCCGCTTGTCTTCTGGAGCTTAACTCCACTTTTGATTACGGGTTTCCGCCATTGACCATCTGGCCCCACGAACGCTGGTGATTGGCCATATGGCTCAAGGCACAAAGATTTAGGAAGTCGGGCGTGCTTTAATTTAAACGGCGTGTCTCTGTTAGGCTTTTAGGATGAGTGATTTGATGATTTGTTGATCACACCAGTGAAAACCACCAAAAGAAGGTCTAATGAAAAAAATAACTTGGTATGATGTTGTACATGTAACCGTTGGCAAAATTGACCTTGTGCAAATTGTCCACAATAAACACAAATGATTGCAGTACATGTTTTCTGTTGTATTAAAAATAAACAACCTCTAAATAGGGAGAATCAACTGTCATGGAACGCGTTTTACTTTAAATTGTGAACATGAATTGGCTACGCAAGACACGCTGTTGTGTCATCCACACACAAGTGGCTTTGAACAACGCACCGCGTTTCCCACAGCCACACAAGGATTTTGTCTCACTTTTGATCTCTTAATTCATCAGCGTCTGCTTTCTAGGCACCTGATTACATCACACCCAGCAGGCAAGACACCATCGGGAGTTGCCGTGGAGACGGCACTGGTCCTTAATGCCTCTTGGCTTACTCTTGTTTTGAACTTTGCGTACTTTCGCTCATGTTAAGAGTAGATTTCCCGCGTTGGCAGCTGCAGTGTCACAGCTGGCATTCATACAAACGCTATCTAGAAGTCTCACACGCTTTGTCTTTGCATCTCCAATGTCATCCAGCTCTCATCAGTTACAACAAGTTGCTTTTAAACACAATAATGATACATCACTATGTGAGGTCCTATTATCACACTGATAACAAATTCTCCATTTTCTGCCCTGGTGTCTGTTGCTCACAAAAATCATCAAAAGGTTGAATAAGATAATGCCTAAGTACAGTATTGGTCTTGTGGCACATGCGCGATGATCACTCTCTCCCTCAAGCTCCAATTCGGTCTTGTCTTAAGCCCCTCTTGTGCCCCCCCCCTTGCTCTTCATCTCCAAACTGATGTGCTGATTCAGTATCTCGATTTGTGATGTGCAAGCTTCAGATCCTCCCAGCAGGGCGCGCGTTTACTGGTATCGGGAACTATTAGGAGGAAAACTTGTCTTCATCATTCACGCATCAAAGACATTGATGTCAACATGTCGATTGTCGCTCTGGTTTTTGCATAAAAGCCACCAAAACTCCCAGCAGAGAGGATGAATGTAGGTAAGATATTAATTATTTGGACTTTTTTGTTCAGTTACATTAGGGCAGTTTCGAAGTAGCTTCTTTCAGCTTCTCATTTGCATAAACGTGTTAGCCTTGAGCTCAGGATTTATGTGTTAAATAAAAGCGGTATTGTGTTTTCACCCAACATTTTCTGGTGCCTTTTTTTGGTGCTAATGTTAAAAAGGTAAAGTCAATGATATAATATATTAATGCACTGAAAAAAGGAACAAGACTGTACTGCAAGATTAAACAAAATAAAAAGAAAAGGAAGTCAATGTTTTTTATATGAGAATAAAAACAGCACATTAAAAATTAGGAAAAAAAAGGGAACCAAAAACAATGAGGATGAAAACTAGCTGCAGTTGGCATGTTAGGCTCACTGAAGACTCTAAATTAAGTCATCTGGGATAGGCTTCAGTTTACCTGTGACCTTTACGAGTGTCACGACTCGCCCCCGGTCAGTCCATTATGTGTAGGTTGTCATTAGTTCTGTCAGTGTGTGTGCTCGCCCCTCCCTTCCTGTGTCGACTTTCAATCTATGTACTAATTAACCACAGTCATCTGCCTCTCGTTACCTGTCGCGTATATAAGTCCTGTCTGCGTGTCACACCCCTGTCGCATTGTTCTCGTCTCGGCTGTCGTTGTCGTTCTTGTCTTTATCTTGTCTTTTTGTTCAGTTCTTCTTGTCCCTAGTCGAGCTTCCTATAGTCTGTTTTTTGAGTTCTCCAATAAATCCTGGTCCAAGCTGCATTTGGTCGCCCTGCTTTATTTCCTTCGATGACGAGGACAACAGCAATAGAAAACAAATGGATGGATCATAAGGCAAAAATAGACAACCGAGTGAGACTTGAGCAAACAGATGGCACAAGTGTTGCGTTTTTTATTCCTCCCTCCAGATCCTGGCCTGTCATTTATATTCAGAGCCAAAGACAACAAGTAGAGACAGACAAATCAATCTAAGTGCTGTCTGGTGGGACATTTTTCTTTGTTTGTCCTCATAGACTGTCTCTGGCCTTCCTTTACAGTCTGGTTGCTTCTCCTTTTCATCGAGGAGGGATTTCCTCGGGCTCAGAAGACTGCGGGTAAGATTGAAATCCGCTTCTATTTGTGAATAGAGATGTACATTATCTTACACATGCCAAGAGTTTGTCTTTTTATATAATGTACATTGTTGCTCCCAGGGAAAAGCTGTAGGCCCCTTGATAACATGAAAAAGTTATGGAAATGTCAGCAAAGCGAACCCAGTAGCTCATTATGAACCGCCTCTGGAGCAGGGTTTCATCTCAAGACTCAAAATTTGCAAACGCGTTGCTGGCCAACTCATAGTCTAATACAGTGACTTGTGTGAAAAAAGTGAAAGTACCTAGCATTGATACCACTGGTACTTTTGATTCATAAAATGTCTCCCAAAGACAATGACAGATAATTTTTAAAAAGACCTATTTATCCCAAGATAGAATTTTTGAAACTATTTGAAGCTATTAAATCAAGACCGAGCACTTGGTCTTCTAAAGACTGGCTCTTGTCACATTATGTATATCTAACCTTCACTCGTGTCTTATGCTCTTTGTTGTTGTGCAGATGGTGCTTCTTCCAATGGGCTCAAACCGTCTCAGTGGCCACCTCGTTCTCGCCACTGCGGGAATTGGATACGACACACAGACGGTGGCAGCTTTAGCTCCCCAAACTACCCTAACACCTATCCTCCCAACAAGGAGTGCCTGTATGTGCTAGAAGGTAAAGTCGGGTCACCCCCTATGCCACATCCAAAGTTAAAATACATTTGTGCAACCACTTTTCACTCGTTTATTTTTACTTCACTCTAAAACTCACTTTTGTTCAATTAAGATGTAGGTTATAGGTTACATTAAAGTTGGAAATAGTTTTGCAATCATTTATCTTTTTCATTTTTTTTTATGGCATTTGAACAAGGGTGTGTAAACTTTTTATACCGTCTTTGTCACTGACGTTTAAAATAAATGGAAACATGTTCCATCCCATTTCTACTCACTCTACCCCCAGCACTCCCCCGGCAGAGAATCGAACTGCAGTTCGATGAGTCCTTCTACATCGAGGCGTCCTTCGAGTGTCGCTTTGACCACATCGAGGTGCGCGATGGCCCCTTCAGTTTCTCGCCGCTCATCAACCGTTTCTGCGGTGCCACCTGCCCAGGCCTGGTCCTGTCCAGTGGCCGCTTCATGTGGATCCGCTTCTTCAGCGACGATGAACTGGAGGGGATCGGTTTCCAGGTCCGCTACAGCTTCACGTCAGGTGATCGCTTTTTTATTAACCATTTCACCTGTTGATTTTAGTGTTACTCAGAAAATTTTGTTATCCATGCTTTTTCTTCTGCCACATTTCTCAACCGATTTAAATCCGTTAAAAAAATAGTACTTTCTACTTTTCAACATTTCAGTAATTCAGTTCATCCCACAGCATTTCAGCTAAGTGTCAACTTTTCAGCATTCATATTGAATTTCTACGCATGATCTTTTCTTCTTCTTCTACAAGACCCGGAGTTCCATCTGCATGTGGGAGGACTCCTAAACCCCATCCCAGGTAGCTTATCAATGATTTATCCTTGAATGAAAACAGATTGCTGAGACTCCTACTCCTCCAGATTGTCAGTTTGAGTTGACCGGGGCTGACGGCCTGATTCGATCCAGCCAAGTGGAAGAGGAGTACAAGGTCAATCTCGACCAGGCAGTGGACTGCATTTGGACCATACGTGCCCCGACTAACAACAAGGTGCAAGCCCGAGCTGCCTTTTGATGGTTCGCTATTCACAAATTAAAGAGGACGATGATGGATTACGAATTTGAGTTCCTCCATGTTGTCATTACACGTAGATTTACCTGAGATTTCTGGAGTACCAGATGGAGAACTCCAATGAGTGCAAGAAGAACTTTGTGGCTATTTATGATGGAAGCAACGCCATTGAGGATCTCAAGGTCATTCACCAACGTGGTTTAAAATTGTGGATGGATGTTTTCACCACAATGTACCTGATTGCACCACTTGTAAACAGAACCTCATATGTCAGGTTTGAATAATGATTATAGTTCTTAGTTTGAATCTGGCCATACTGAGCGTCATGGCCAAACAGTGCCAAATTGTCACGCACTGTATGGGGTTCTGTAACCATTTGTTTCCAAGAAGATCACCAGGTGTCCTTGCTTTACTGTTGCAGTTTAATCTTTGAGAGAAAATATTACCTTGCTGTGTTGGTTGTAGGCCAAGTTTTGCAGCACAGTGGCCAACGACGTCATGCTGGACACGGGCGTAGGCGTGGTGAGGATGTGGGCGGACGAGAGCAGCAGACTGAGTCGTTTTCGGATGTTGTTCACCTCTTTTGCTGACCGTGAGCTGACAACATTTTTTAGTCATGACTTAATGATGAGCATCATGACTGTTTGAAACAAATGGTTAGAAAGTCTGAGTTCAAACCATCATCTCATTAACCCGTTGTGTGAAGAATGAAAGCATTCACAAATATATTATTCCGATTCATTATTGTGTGTACTGCTTTATTTTGATTTTAGCAATGGTTAGCGCAGATGACACACTGATATGATTCCTGCCTCAGACAGATTTCAGTCCAACTTCTTTTTCATCTAATTCTATCCGTTTGTATTTAATAAATGATATGTTCTTGTGACGTTGTCAAGGCAAGTGCGAGAGCAGTTGTGACTTTAATTTCGGTCGACAGTAAGGGTGACATTGCCCAACATGACGGCCCCCTAAGATGGATGAAAATTGATGAATTATTAGAAATCTTATTACACAAATACACTTAATGAGAGCACGCTGTTTTGACTAGTGCTGGCACTTAAAGCGTATCCCCCCCAACAAAAAATATATTTTCTGTGTGTTGCAGCACCATGTGTGGGCGGCACATTCTTCTGTCACAGTAACATGTGCATCAACACTTCACTGGTGTGCAATGGTATACAAAACTGTGTCTTTCCCTGGGATGAAAGCAACTGCAAAGGTAATACTTTGGATTTTTATTTGTTGACAAGTTATTCTTTTCATAATTTGAGCCTATAACATGCTCTGTCCTTCTAATTTATTAGTGCAGATAGTAAGTCAACTGGCAGACAAGTTGAAGTTATATCTAAAGTCATATCTAATCCATTTAGTAATTATACTTTTTCAGATTTTACTAACTACAGTTCTGTTTAGTTGTTTTTATTTTTGTGTAATTACTATTAATTCTAGCCTTTATCAATGAGTGTTTCCCACATTTGTATTATTTTTACAGGCAAACATGTTGTGTCCAATTATGAGGCTTTTTTGTTTATTTTTGTGTATTATTTATACACAGTGAAATGCTTTTATATTTATGCCATATGCCAGAAGTTCATCTTTTCTCTGTCAGACATAGAATATTCTGCCAACAGTGTTGGGAATCAGTTACGGGTTTCCCCCCCCCAAAGTAAAATACATCTTTATTTTCCATTTTCATCAGGAGCACCATGGAACCCTGACAAAAATGGCATTTTCACCCAGTCTATTATTATTTATTATTTATTGTCATTATTGAGCACTGATCCTAATTAATGTGAGGAAGGTCACCAGTTCTTTAGATTCTGCCCTAGGTTCCTTTGTGATCTGTTGGAGGAGCCATCGCTCTGCATTTGCTGTAATTTTTGTAGGCCGGTTGTTCACCACTGTTCCTCTTTCTCCTTTTGTAGATAATGGAAAATATATTTCTTTGATGATCTTAACTATTAAATGGGAAAAGCATGCAAATAAAAAAAAATGAGAAGAGGCAATGCACCCGTTCACTTTTATCATACAGAGAAAAAGCAGAAAGGAATCTTCCAGCACATGACGAGGACTCACAGCACGGTGATCTGCGTGTCAACGGGAGTCGTGATGCTGCTCCTTGTAGTCTCTATCTTGGTACAGATCAAGCAGCCACGCAAGAAGGTGATCACATGACCTCATTTTGCTGACTAACTTACCTTTACAAAGGTGTCCTCATACCTAAATACTGACTGTATGAGTTCTGCATTTTAGGTATTGGTACGCAAGAATAACGTGTTCCAGCACGGGGACTACCACTCGCCGTTTGAGCCTCCACACTATGAACTCTTGACCCTCAGAGAAAAGGTAAGTGTGTTAAACGCCAGACTGAGATTATTGCTGATATTTTTAGGGAGTGGAATTAACAAGAATTACTGTAAGCAATCGCTATTCCTTATCGGAGCTATTCCTTATAGATTATTTTTTCATTCCTAGATTCATTATAGATATGGTAGATGCATTATAGTTGAACTACACAACACACAGTAGTTTGGCACATCCTGAGCAATTATTCAGAGAGACAATGCTTGGTTGAAGCTGTTTGTTGAACATTCTTAGTTAAAGTTGAAATATAAAACAAAAAGGATAATGCACGCTTAACCGAACATAAATGCCTAACTTCAGAAAGTCAGCTATCTTAATGCTAACAGATCAAGAAAAAGAATATAGACAGGCTAAATAAACTAGCGTCAATGTCTGTGTTTAAAATAACAGACATTTAAACACAAATTGCAAAGTCACATGTACACAGACAATATATCAATGTGCCCATTTATTGATTCTCAGCGGAAAAAATGAATATTATTGCAGCTCACTGAGTTAGTTGAGAAGCTCTTCATGTATTAAAGTATGTCTCTATTATCATGCACATCAAAAGGCACATGATGTCAATCGACACTGAAGCATGAAATCATGACACAAACTGTTTAATTCTTAACTTTTTACCCACGTCTTTTGTGAAAGACAATGTTGTAAAGTGCTTTTTATTTATCTATTAAGTTTTGAAAATACAGTAATAATCAGACAATTGAAAACGAGACATACTGTCGAGTGCTATTTGTTTCATCAAAAAAACAATGTACATTTTTCGTTGATGATTTACTCAACTACACCACTGTGCAATGTTCTTACATTACAAAAGCTCAAAAACTCAAGTGATGTTTGTTTTATAGAAGCTGTCGCGGGATCTGGGAGATCTATCGGGGGAGCTTCAGTCCCTGCAGCCTTTGAGAAGGTCATCTTCAGGTTCGCGCTGTGTTCATGAGCATCACTGTGGCTCTCAGGCCTCACTCAACTCCATCAAAGGCTCTCTTGGTGCAGCCCACGGCTCTTCAGAGCTCACCTCGATTCGAGGGGACGCCCAGAGGGCTCCGCCTCCTCTGCACGAGTCCGCTGGCAACCTGCGCAAGAAGAGCTGGCCAAGTGTCAAAGCGGCTGCCGTCCTCCAGCCACAATACAGTTTGGCGGAGAGACACCATCGAGTCATGGAGGACCACTATGACGACCAGGAGGCGGGGGACGGAGCTGGCTATGACGTGTACATACACAGGACCGCCAATAGGAGGTGTCGCTATGAGATAGCCCAACAAAGATCTTTATCCATGGACTTTTAACACTACATGTCAGCCTTCATTTTGATGCTTCTATTATATAATAAGTATGCAAGAGATTTATTGCATTAGCCTGGTTTATATGCAATTCTTTTAATCATTTCAATTAAAAATCATCCTGATTGAAGATCTCCGGTCAACTGTTTATGCGGGACCTGAATCAGAACTGCTGTTAATACAGCCTTGAGACATGCACAGATAACTGAGAACATCATGTGACATATTTCAAGATGGAGGTCAGTTGCCTATTATGGCACAACAGGTGAGATTGTTTTGAGACATTTATTGTAGTATAAAAAACAAGTAAACTCTCCCAACTCAACTCTCCATAGGACGTAAACGATGTCAATCAACAGTGGAGTACCTGGACATGCTCAATGAACAGAAGTTCATGCACTCGTTCATATTTTGGACGAAGGTGAACTGTATGTCGCACATTTTTGCTTCATGAACGCTTCTGTGAACATGCTCATCCTGGGGCCAATGAACGGTTTTGAATGTGAGTTCATTTTCATTCAAGGATGCTTGGTTTTCTCTTCTTCGACATCAAGATAAAAGCATAGCTTGATTAGGCCGAGTAAACAATTTGGTGCGTGTCATCAAAACAAGGCGTGTGCTTGGAACATAAATGTAACATACCTGCCCATCCAAATGCGTCATCAAAACAAGGCGTGTGCTTGGAACATAAATATGTCACACGCCTGCCCATCAGCATGCGAGGAACCAAACTAGTAATGGACTCATAATAATTTTATGTTTGTACATTTTCTGCACTGTCAGTTTGACAAAAGGTCCTATTTTTAAATAAAAGGATGGATATTAAAACATAAAAAATCAAAATCCTTTTTAAGTGATAGATTAATCAACAGAAATTGACAATAATTTATCATTTTTAAAATAATTAATAGTTGCAGCCCTAAAATGCAGTGTCGATGTCAATGATTTTGACTTACGACTCCAGTCAACAGTCCACTGATCCCACAGAGAAGAAACCGTAAGCGGAAAGCAAATACTATCTGCAGTGAAAGAACAATGTTTCATATTTCATGAACATGACATATCAGCCTTACATTTACAAACATCTCTTAAAATAAAGCAAGAATCGGATGAAAGCTGAAAAGTTCGGTTTGCAAGGATAAGATGTAAAGTTACCTTTGCTGTCTTGAGAATGGTGGCAAGAATTCCTCTGAAATGCTGGGTTTGTCATCCAAATTGCTGTTGATGGTGCCAAATTAACTTCAACACAGATGAGGTTCCGCCCTGAGGCAGCATGCACGTTCCATGCCAAGTCGCAATGCAACATTATATAGTATCATTCACCAATGGTGAGACAAACGTAAAGCTTGTAAAGATTTGTGTGTTAAAAGCCTAGACATAGAGCAATTGAATGTACGACAGTCACTGAGCGCAGAACACTTACAGTATTTTCCGAATTTTAAGTATTTGCCATTCAAATGGGGCTTGTCACAATTACCCCAAAGTTTCTATTTTGCCATCCAAATTGCTGTTTTTGGTGCCAAATCAATTTGAACCACAGCTAACAGATGAGGAAGCAGGCACATTACTTACCAAGTCAGAATGCATCATTATGTATCATTAAAAAAACGGCGTGTAGCACGTCTGCCTCACAGTTCGGAGAGTGCGTGTTCGATTCCACCTCCAGCCGTCCCTGTGTGGAGTTAGCATGTTCTCCCTGTGCCTGCGTGGGTTTTCTCCGGGCACTCTGGTCTCTGTGTGCCCTGCGATTGGCTGGCAACCAGTTCAGGGTGTCCCCCGACTACTGCCCCATGTGATGGATGGATGGATGGATGGATGGATGGATGGATGGATGGATGGATGGATGGATGGATGGATGGATGGATGGATGGATGGATGGATGGATGGAACCCTCAAAGCAATTGGCAGTCAGTGATTTCAGAACACTTATTTATCAAATACATCATGTCATTTAAGAGCCCAATCTGCATCACTTGCAGCTTTGTCATCCGGAAGACCCCTTCTCAAAATGGTTTCCTTTGTGGTCCGATATGACACAATTGAGTAGACCATGAGACTCAACACTTTCTTGCCAAAAAAAGGGCTGAGTGAGCTATCTTTATTCAGAGTATGCTGCGGGAAAGGGTGAATTAAATATCCTTCCTTCATATATCATTTTGACATGGTTTTGAACATGTTTTTTGGGGGAGTTGGGCTCATACTTCACACTCCTGGACAATTGTTAGATAAATTGTATATATATGTTATCATGCGTTCCCTAATGAGTACCTATTAATAATATTATTGCACAGAATTCTTGCTGTTTCGCCTTGCAGACGTCCACCAGACGGATTGTGAAAAACAACACGTCAAACGATGCTGTCTGGAACTTCCTGACTTACTGGATGCAAGATGGCGGCGCGTGCACACGCAGCGGCCACTCTCTGTCCCGTCAGTACGGTGATTTGTTCGTTTAATGAGTGTTCGTCCGACAGTCTTATGTGTTCGTCTCGAACAGCAGGCAGGTTCTGCTCGACATCGGCAGAAGTGGGTTTTGTGGCGTTCTGGACTTTGAAGCGGCGACATTAAAGGCGCTCGGACTGCTACGTCCTGAAACGTCGCCGACCTCGCCCGCTATTTCTCCCCCGGTTGGGAGCCGTCGGAAACGGTGTGCGAGGAGGCAGAAGAGGGGCAAGCGCGGAGACGTCCGGGCCAGGCTGGCGGCCAACCCAGCTCGCCCGGCGGTGCCTTCCATTCTTCTGGCGAATGTTCGATCGCTGGACAACAAAATGGATTACGTTCGCCTGCTGAGGTCTACGAACCGGACAGTGCAGAACTGCTGTGTGCTCGTGTTCACCGAGACCTGGTTGACTGACAACATTCCGTACTCTGCCGTGCATCTGGAGCGGCTAGCGTGCTATCGGGCAGACAGTGCCATTGTACGAGGGGGAAAGTCGCGAGGAGGTGGAATATGCGTCTACATCCGAGAAGAATGGTGCCGGGACTCTGTGGTGGTATGTAAGCACTGCTCGCCAGTTGCGGAGTTTGTGATCATCAAGTGCCGTCCTTTTTACCTGCCGAGGGAATTTACTGCGATTCTGCTAGTCGCGGTATACATCCCGCCTTCCAACATCGAAGGCGACAGGATCGCGGCGCTTGGTGAACTGTACCAGGCTGTCAGTGAACAGCAGACAGTGCACCCTGACGGTTTCACCATATTCGCTGGAGACTTTAATCATGCCAACCTGAAGTCTGTTTTCCCGAGGCTTCACCAGCATGTTACTTTTCCGACACCCCCCTCCCCCATCTTGGGCTTTCTGACCATCTCACCGTTTTGCTTTTGCAGACAATTGGTAAAGGCATCTAGGCCTGTGGAGAAATTGACAATAAAGCTGACTTTGACTTTTGACTTTTTCTATACCTCTGGGAATCCAAGAAAGTTGTTGATAGCTCAAACTATTTTGTTGATGTCTGCACATAACATTTTGTCCTTGCATTCTTTTCTCATAACATCTTGTCTGTGCCTTCTTGTTTCAAATAACATTTTGTCCTTTCATTCCTTTTGTTTCTCATAACATCTTGTCTGTGACTTCTTGGTTCACATAACATCTTGTCCTTGCATTCTCGTTTCTTTTCTTATGAGACAAAGCCCACGCCTTCTCCCCTCCCCTTAGGGGCTAGTCTCACATTGTGGGTAGGGCATTCCAAATAAAAAGAGCGAAGAGTGCAAACAGATTTTTAGCGTAGTCAGATTGCTGTAAATCTGAATGTACTCCTCGCGAGAAAAAACTCAATATTCTGCCTCACTTGTTTTGTCTGCTGATCCTTTTCTTTTATACAGATATTCAGTCAGAGAATTAACCTGACAACCATATTCTCTTAAAACAACAAATGACACCTTTTGTCCCAGATTTGTAACCCTGCATTGAAAAATTATTTAAATTTAAATTAGGCTTATGAAAGTCTTGGTGTCACGACTCGTCCCCAGTTGTTTTATTATGTGTAGGTTGTCATTATTTCTGTCCGTGGGACATTACAGATTGCACCACCCAAGTGTCACGGATTGGAATGGAGCAGGGCGACCAAATGCAGCTTGGACCAGGGTTTATTGAAGGGAAGAGGTAGTTGGAAGGGAGGATGAGGGAAACAAGCCAACAGAACCGGCAAACTGACATAACGGCCTAACAACTATCAACGGGACTGACCGACAGGGCTGGCAAACAAAAACCGAACTAACAGACGTGAGACAAGAAATAATCCGACAAAGGTGTGACACGCAGACAGGACTTAAATACGCGACAGGTAACGAGAGGCAGGTGACTGTGAGTAGTACATAGATTGTGAGTAGGCACAAGAAGGGAGGGGCGAGTACGCAGACATGGACAGAAATAATGACAACCATCACATAATAAAACACCCGGGGTCGAGGCGTGACACCTTTCTTTAATCTCAAGGTTTTTAGCAATGGACTCAGAAGGTTTGCAATGAAGAGTAGAAAAAAAGACCGAACCCTTTATGCAGACACATCCCTTTATTTACCCGAGATGCTCTTTGACGTTCCAAATCTGCCGTCAATAGAAATTGAGCGTTGTTGAGAAACGAGAAGAGTGGGGTGGACAGTACACCCAGAAAAAGAGTCATCAAGTTTTGATCCTATATTATCTCAATGAGTCATCAGTAAATCTCATAAGTTAATGATGTTCGAATGAGAACTCTCTAATGCAAACATACGGCTCGTCATCTGTGCAGCCTTCATCATACCAAAGTCCATCTGCAAGAAGTAAAAAATTCAAGTTTAACAGCATTCTATTTGGGGGAAAAAACTTGAATCATTGATTTTGATCGCATTTTCTGACATTTCCTTACCGTCCTCATCAATCGCAACACAGTTACCAGTGGCACTGGACTCCGCATTATCATCAAAGTTAAGGAAATCCTGCTCTGAGCCGTCAGTCCATATGAAGTCATCTTCCTGGAATACCAAGTCCCACGTAAAGACAACCACAGAGCATTTGCATCTTCTGTTTGATTTTTCAATTGACATCACCACCTGACACATTTCCGTACTTCCATTTCTGGGTCACAGAGGCGCCGGAAAAGCGAGCTACATTCTTTTACCCACTTCCCCTCGCCCAATGTTTTTATTTATTTTGACACTGTTATTTTTATTTTTGAAGCAGCGGCTTGCTAACTGCGAGCAGCTTGTTAAGACATTTAGCCGTAACAATCCACCTCGGCCTACAGGCTCTCGAGAGCACCTTAGTCATAGGTGACCCCGTCACTTGCAAAATGAAGCTCCAGAATCCAGCCACAGCAATGTGTTTTTCTGGAGCCAGAGCACCCGATATTGAAGCTAACCAACGATGAAAGGTTTAGCAGAATATTCTTGCTTAATTGGCTAGTTTCTGTAGAGAGCAGGGATAAGAGCAGTTTGTAGATAATTGGTCCTACTTCTGGGGCTGCCCCAGCCTGCAGAACCTGGATGGCCTTCTCCGTAACCAGAATTTCTTCAACCCGTTTCCCATTTTGTCAAGTCAGGTGATAACAGTGCATGAAATGAAACTGTAATAAATGGTGATAATGGATGAGCTGAAATAAACAAAAATAGGAAGGCACCATTATTCTTTCTGGTAATAAACACTAATGATTGTTTCACCTCAATTGCATCAGTGAGTCCAATCCAAGCAAAGTCATTGTTACCGCCCGCTCGAATCAGCTCCAGAACAAAGGCATTCTCCAGGGCGTTGTGGATGGAAACAAGATTGCCACCAAGGACGTTGCAGACACTCTGATGAAAAAAAGAGTAAAACTTTGTATTCGCTTGTTAGGGTTAGGGTTAGGGTTAGCCAGACAATTGGCAAGAGTTATTTTGAGCCCGACATCTAAATGGATTACTCATTGCTGGTTGGCAACTCCATAACAAATACTTTTTTGACGTACCTCTGCATCTGCAAAGGTCCTCTCCTCATCTTGGTAGATGTAACAGTGACAGTCCAACTGAGTCCAGCCTTTGGGGCAGTCATTAGCTGCAAAACAATTGTTGTTTTAGGGGATATTGAGAAAATATCAAGTATTGAGCGTGCACTGCTAACCTGTGCTCCTAAACTTTGGGAATGACCACTGTGAAGAAGAACAAAAGCACATTGGTAAAATCAGACTGCAGACCAGTGGCACACATGAAGACAATAATTTTGGAAGAAATCGATTGACGACTAGTAATTGATTATCTAAGGAATCAATACTGTTTTTGGTAACCAATTGGTTATCAGGTGAATTTGTTAAATTAAAAATTTTAAATGATGATCAAGATTGTTGCCAATTTTCTGACATGCTCGGAACCAAACTACCGCAATTTCCGGACTAAAAGTCCGGAATGTAGGTCGGTCGCATTAGCCATAAAATACACAATAACGTGAAAAAAAAACATATATAAGTCGATCCGGAGTATAGGTTGCATTTTGGGGGGAAATTTAGTCGACAAAATCCAACACCAAGAACAGACATAAACGAGCAACAACAGGCTAAACGATAGGTATGCTAACGTGACATAAACACAAACGAAGAGCTGAGAGCGAGCCTGACGTAACATTCAGAGTTATTAAAAAAAACTTACATAAATGACACGTTTATAAAACCATCTGTGTCACTCCAATTCATTAAATCCATCGATCGTCCTTTTGTCATGCCGTCATGTTTTGTGGGTTATTGTTGTCTTGTCCTGTTTGTTGTATTGTCACTTCCTGTTTTATTTTGATAACTCTCCTCTCGTTTCAGTTTGTGGGTCCTTCCTCTGTGCTTCAGTCTACTTGTATTCCCTGATCCCAATTGTGTGCACCTGTGTCCTTGATCCTAATTGTCTGCACCTGTGCCCTTACCCACCCCCCTCCCCCATCTTGGGCTTTCTGACCATCTCACCGTTTTGCTTTTGCCCGCATACAGACAATTGGTGAAGGCATCCAGGCCGGTTCGGAGGCGGGTTCGGGTGTGGCCTGAGGGTGTCTCCGATGCACTTCGTGACTGCTTCGACACCACTGACTGGGACTTGTTTAAGCAGGCAGCCACCGACAACGATCGGACGGACATAGAGGAGTATACTGACTCTGTTACCTCTTACATCACGAAGTGCATCGATGATGTGACTTGCTCGAAATCCGTCGTCACTCGAGCAAACTGGAAGCCGTGGCTGACAGGGGCTGTCCTCAGACTGCTGAGGGCCAGGGACAAGGCTTTCAGAGCGGGGGATGAGGCTGGCTTGAGGACAGCGAGGGCCGACCTGTCCCGAGGCATCAAAGAAGCGAAGAAGGCGTTCTCGTGCAAGGTCTCCACCCACTTCAAGGACAGCAAGGACGCACGTAGCCTTTGGCGGGGCATTCAGACCATCACGGACTACAAGCCTGTGCCGAGGAGCTGTGAGGGCGACGTCCGTCTGCTGAACGATCTGAACCGCTTCTTTGCTCGCTTCGACGCCCAGAACAGCACTTGCCCGCTGAAGACCACTCCTCCCCCACACGAGCAGCCCCTGCACCTCTCTGCCGACGGAGTGAGGAGGGCGCTTGCCGCTATTGACACCCGTAAGGCGGCGGGCCCTGACAACATCCCGGGTCGAGCGCTGAAGGACTGCGCTGGGGAGCTGTCGGGTGTCTTCACGGACATCTTTAACATTTCCCTGCAGCAGGCCATCGTCCCCTCGTGTTTCAAGGCTGCCACCATCGTTCCTGTGCCGAAGAAACCTGCACCGTCCTGCTTCAATGACTACCGCCCCGTGGCACTGACGCCCATCATCATGAAGTGCTTTGAGCGGCTTGTCATGGAGCACATCAAATCCGTTCTCCCCCCCCACCATTGACCCTTTCCAGTTCGCGTACCGTGCCAAGCGGTCCTCTGAGGATGCCATCTGCTTTGCCCTCCACTCGGCCCTCACCCACCTGGAGAGAAAGGACTCTTATGTGAGGTTGCTGTTTGTGGACTTCAGCTCTGCCTTCAACACCATTGTGCTGCAGCGACTCATCTGCAAACTCGACGAGCTGGGCCTCAGTACCTCCCTCTGCAACTGGCTACTGGACTTCCTCTGTCAGAGGCCTCAGGTGGTGCGTGTTGGCGACAAAATCTCCGCCAGCATCACGCTGAGCACGGGGGCCCCCCAGGGCTGCGTGCTCAGTCCATTGCTCTTCACCCTGCTGACGCATGATTGCACTGCGACCTACAGCGACAACCGCATAGTGAAGTTTGCTGACGACACGACTCTGGTGGGTCTCATCACGAAGGGCGACGAGACTCGGTACAGGTCGGAAGTTGACCTTCTGACCACGTGGTGCAGGGACAACAACCTCCTGCTGAACGTCAACAAGACCAAGGAAATCGTTGTTGACTTCCGGAAGGGTCACACAAAACACCTGCCGCTGATCATCGATGGTGCTGTGGTGGAGAGGGTGAGCTGCACCAAGTTCCTGGGGGTGCACATCAGTGAGGACCTCTCCTCATCACTGGCAAAGAAAGCTCAGCGCCGCCTGTACTTCCTGCGGAAGCTCAGGCATGCATGTGCTCCTCAGGCAGTCCTGACTACATTCTACCGTGGCACCGTTGAGAGCGTCCTCACCAGTTGCATCGCTGTCTGGGGTGGTAACTGCACTGAACAGAACTTGAAGGCCCTGCAGCGCATAGTGAATACGGCTGGTAAGATTATTGGTGCTTCGCTCCCCTCCCTGAAGGACATTTACACTTCCCATCTCGCCCGCAAGGCAACCTCGATTGCGAGAGATGTGAGTCACCCGGCTCACTCTTTGTTTGACCTTCTGCCCTCTGGGAAGAGGTACAGGAGCCTGCGCTCCCGCACCACCAGACTCGCCAACAGCTTCTTTCTCCAGGCTGTTAGGACCCTGAACTCACTACCCCCTTCTGCGTAGCGTGCGGCACTGTTGCGCTATTTTCTGGAATGTCTGCTGTACGCGCACTTGCTCGTTTTTTTGCTCCTCTTATTTATTTATTTATTTATTTATTTATGGTGTTATTTATTCATTATTTATTCAGCACGCTGTTGTTATACTTGTTTACTTGTTTGTCTGTTGTGGGTCATGTCTTGTCACCGTGGGATGGGGGGAACGAAATTTCGGTTTCTTTGTGTGTCTTTGGCATGTGGAGAAATTGACAATAAAACTGACTTTGACTTTACCCTTCTGTGTGTATTTAGTCAGAGTCTTCCCCTTGTCTTGAACCAGTGCGTCTTGACCCGTCCAGAGCACCAGCGATCGCGTGAGTTAAAGAGAACCTTTAGAGAACCTAGTTTGTGAGGAAACCTTTGTTGTCAAGCCTAAGCTCTGTGTTTTTCAGTTTTTGTTTTTTGCCCCAGTGTTTTCCCTCATTTGAGGCGCTTTTGGTTTTTTGCTGACTCCAGCCTGTCAGAATAAATTCCTTTTTTTGTTGGCACTCTGCATCCGAGTCCTCGCCTTGATCCAAGTCTGACACCTTTGTCAACAATGAGTGCGCGCTGCTGACGGCTGAATTGCTTAAATCCTTCAAACTCTTCGTCCTCCGTGTCACTTAGAAACAAAGCCGCTAATGAAGCTGGGGCCCTTTGTCATCTTCGTCATCCCGTGATCAATCTTTGTCCTTTTTGTAAACAACCGCCGCGCCACGCCACGCTGCTGACGTCCCTTGAAATTCAAATTACAGTAATCCCTTGCTACATCGCGGTTCGTTTATCGCGGTTTCAAAAAAATTCACATAAGTCGCCCCCCCCCACCCAAACTATGAAAAAAACCGCGACTTGTAGTCCGAAAATAACGGTACTGTTTTTTAATCAAAATCTGAAGATTCAAATTCATTTTTGGAGATTAAAATTCAAATCCATCTTTTAATTGACACACTAATTTCCCACAAGGCCCTATTTTTGAATAAAAGGATGGATATTAAGACATAAAAAACATAATTTCTTTTTAAGTAATAGATTAATCGACAGAAATCCATTTGTAAAATAATTAATAGTTGCGGCCCTAAAATGCATAAAACACAATCCTGAACGTTAGTTTAAGTCAGTGATTGAGATTTTGACTTACGACTCCAGTCAAAAGTCCACTGATCCCGCAGAGGAGAACTGTTAAGCGAAGAGCAAATGCCATCTACAATAAAAGAGCAATATTTCATATTTCCAACAGAAAATAGCAGACTTACATTTACAGCACATCTCTTCCAACAAAGCAAGAATCGGATGAAAGCTGAAAAGTTCGGTTTGCAAGGGTAAGATGTAAAGCAGGGCTGTGGACTCGGTCGGATTTTTGCACCGAGTCCGAGTCCAAGTCCGGCCTCTTGACCACCGAGTCCGAGTCCCAGTCCGAGTCCGAGTCCGGCTGTCCATTTTTTCTGTTAATTCATGTGACTGCTTAGTCTTTATTCAAGGCTAATTTAGATCAAAATCAAAATAATGATATAAGGTGGGTGACATAATCATCCTTGACATTGGTACATAATGTTAACATTAGCCTAAGTGCAACTCAACGTGGCCGCATTGATCGTAAGCAGGTCTGTGGACAGTATTCCTACGCGCATTCTCAGCAGCATGATGAAAATAAAATTGAACGTATTTTTTTTTATTGTCGGACTCGGTCAAAATCAGCACCGAGTTCGAGTCCGGCAAAAATGACCGAGTCCGACCGAGTCCGAGTCCCCGAGTCCGAGTCCACAGCCCTGATGTAAAGTTACCTTTGCAGTCTTGATGCCTCACACTGAGAACGGTGACAAGAATTCCTCTTATATAATGTTTGTCTTGCAAATTGCTGTCTAAGGTGCTAAATTAACTTCAACACAGATGAGGTTCCGCCTTGAGGAAGCATGCAGGTTCCATACCAAGTTGGTGCGCAACATTATCTAGTTTTATGCAGAGCCTGCTGCGGGAAGGTTTGATTTAAATATCATGTTGACTTGGTTTTGAACATGTGTTATTTTTTTTGTGACGGGGGCATACTTCTCACTCCTGCACCATATTCTCTTCGAACAAATTATACTTTTTGTCAAGCGCCAGGCAAACACAAAACAATACAACAATACAACAATTCCTGGGACTCTTTCTCACTCTCTTTCTCCCTCTTCATTAATAATAATTTTTTCATTGCTTAATCATAGTTTTTGTTGTCAGGCAGGCAAACAAAACAACAATTCATGCCAGTCTACTCATTGGGAACCCGTTTTCATAAAGTTCTCACACCTTGGATTATGTCTCTCAAAACAAAAACAAAAAGTCGAGGCTGGTTCCAACGTACGTCAGGGAGGTGTGACCTTTTTATTCCATTTGAGTAAGCACAAGTATAAATACGATTTTGATCCCACTGTACTGTAGCATCTCAGCAGTTTCAATGCGACAACATGGCATCAGTCTTTGTTCATCCTCCATCTGTTCTTCAATTGAGTTCAGCCAGAGTTGCATTTTATCTGAAGAATGTTTTGTTGTCATGCCTGATGTCGCAACTTAGCGACTCGTCGAAGAAGGCCATGTGTCTGTACATCACCAGGGGTGTGCGCTCCCCTATGACGGCCTGGGTAAAGTTAGGGCGTCCCCACGCGTACACCAAACTGTTGAGGAAGCCTTGTAAAGACACACTGGCGGCCTGGAATGAAGTACAGCCTGGGATGAACTCACTCTTCCCTTTAAGAACAGTGCATATTTCTCAATCATGAATGACACCTGTATTGTGTAGGCGATGAACAGGCTCTGCTGCTCAACATCTGCCCACAGCACCAACGTTGACAACAATATGACAAGGAGGGCTGGAAACATTTGATTTTCATTAGGATCTTTTTCATTCCAAGGAGATAATTCATAGGTCAGCACAGAACGTGTTCCTCACACAAAAAAAAACGATCCACAATAAATCCAAACATAAAAAAGTTTGCATGTTTTTGATGAAAGTATTTTCATTTTTTTGTTTTTGTTTTACTGGAGTTTTTGTAAATTTCACTTTAAGAACTAATACAATTATACGTTATTTGTTTCAAAGCATTTTTATCAGCTTATATCTGGTCCCTCTGTTCACTTACAGCATTATTTCAGGATTAGCGTGACATTTTAGAGTTCATTTCATTTCATATCTTTCAAGCTTGAAGTTACTGTTACACATGCAAGTGATTTTATCTGATGTTACACTTTTTTTCTGGTTTTAGCTCTACAAATTACTTTTGCTTATTGCAACTGCAGTTTTTTCCCCATCAAAGGTAAGTCGAGTAGTTCAGCATATATTGGTTCATTTGTCATTATTAGTTCACCTTGATAATATTCACATATTTTTTAAACGCAACCAATATACATCACGGTACCATATTAAATGTCACGTTCAAGGCACGTATAAAAGACTCAGCCTGTGTGCATGCGTGAGTATTGTATACCTGGTGCCCAACAGAACAAGATGACCATGACCATGTTCCTGGCTGTGGTGAAGGAACTTTTCAATCTCCTGCCAGAGAGTCCGTCACCTTCCACTGGGAAAAGGGCCGCCTGCTGGTGCTCTTCGTGCCACTTTCCCACCTTATGGTAAATAACCTTTCATTGGTAAAAACAAAACCACAGTGTCAAAATAAATGTTTTAATAACCTGAAAAACACTTTTATTGATGGTGGCAACCTACAGAGCATGACAGCATCACAGGGATCACCACCAGGAAGATAAAGACTCGCATAAAAGTATCATGGATTATCTCCTTGGAAGAAGAAAAAGTTTAGGGTAAGGATTTGCGAATCTTGATGAAACTCATACATAAAGCAATCACAGCGTCAGGAACCTTGTTGTAATATCTGCCTGTTGGGCAGTTCTCTCAATTTACTGTTGTCTGTCTATATAGCCTGGTTCAGAAGCAGAATCGCGACAAGGTGCAACAAAATTAAATAGAAGTCTGTATTGCCCTACATCCAAAAAGAGGTCAAAGGGTGGATCGCTCGACTTAGCTTGGCAATGTTCTGGGCTTACTGCTTCAAATTTGACCATACAGGGACAAAGTCTCTTGATTTACTTGGAAATGGCCAAAATCACTGTCAAATAACTCCTTAGTACAAAAATGGCAGACTTCCTGTAAGACTTCTTCGAATAAGCATAAAATGGCAGCTTTCCTATGTTATGTTTTCTTCTTGATACAGTTTTGTTTATTTCTATCAAATTTTCATGTTGCTAAACATACAGTCTCAGGGGACAGTTATAAAAAAAAAGTCTGACAATACCTATTTCCAAGCTCCTGGAAATAGCCGTAGTGAGCTTGTAATTTTTACACAAAATGGCAGAATTTATCTGACTTTTTGGGAATTGCTTCTTTTTTGCGAATGCACTCATGACAAATATTTTTACCAAATTTGATGCTAATTTGAAAGTGGTGGGGTCTGGGGTTGAATTGTCAAGGACAAGATGTCTCTGACAAGTTTCACTTTAAGGGGCCCCTGAAAATGGCCAAATGAAGGCTAAAATGCCAAAACAGCTGATATCTGGCATCTTTTCGGGCATTGCCCCTGGTACTCATAGTCTACTAACAGACATGGCAACATATGGTCTTGTTCAGATCTTGTGAAGTTTAGATTCATCATCAAAATGTTGATTCAAGGACTAAAAACAGTTTTGATACTCACAACATCTGAGCAGGAATCTATCCAGATGTGCATGAACAAAATACAACTGAGGATAAAAACGAGACAACAAAAGAGGTGAGAAAACATTGTCATGTCTGCGTAAAATTCCAAATTTGATGATGACCTGGTGCAGTATTTAGCATTGTCCTGGATGCTGGTGCTTCGGGGGTCAGGAATTAAAGGAGTGGCTCGGATGAAAGGTGTCAGCACGTACGCCAAGTAAACGGCACCGGGGATCAACCTAATGAAGCGCTAAATGCCATTATCCACATCATTTACCCTCTTCTCGTTGAAAAGAGATTCAAAAGAGACACTCACCAAACAAACATGTACACTGGTAAAGATAACAGTCTACTTCTGAAGCCACTCTGTGAGGCAAATGTGCATTATTTAAACATCCCTATTTAAAAATACACCCAACAATGTATGTGTTGATACCACACCTGCTTCCCCTCATCCTCAGTGGCTGTCGCTCGCCAACCTTTGATGGAGTTTTTGGACTTCCATGCGTACACTGCCACCAGCAAGAATGAGATCAGGTAAAATGTCTGGGACAAAAGGAAAAATACAACTTAGATATAGTGGCGGCTTGGCTTGGCGGTAGAATGGTCCTCTTCTATCCCAGATGTTGGGGTTTCAATGCTTATCCTTTGTGAACCCCTATTGGCTCCTGATGGTATGTCTGTCATCAGCAGGTGAATGAGGAAGCAGTGTGAAGCACCTTGAGTACCAAAGATAGAATAGCGCTATACAACTACAGCCCATTTTAAAACACAGCCTAGGTGTAGCTTGGAGTAATACGTATTACATGCTGGTACCGTCGACATCAGCAGAGGCTGCATCACGTAGAGCAGGGCTTCCTCAAGCATTGGATCACGTGTCGGTACTAAGCCATAAGCCATTCAGTTCTCGAGTATTGTGGTGTTATTTTTCATTTCATTATTTTCTGTCTCCACAGCAAAAAGGCCACAAGCCTGGGAGAAGCACCACATGCACATTTCCTTGATCATAAATATACGTAAATTTTTTCTTATGAAGCATATCTGAGTGCTACTCAATCTGTTGTCAGAACCAACAAATCCATCTGAAAAAAAATACCATCAAATGTAACCCTAACCTCCGTGAGTCACAATTTACCACACTAAGATAACGATCGATTTGAAATTGTGAGAGCCCAATTGTGTACATCTTATAGACGTCTTGTACTCCGATCTGTGATCATTACTCATTTGACTACTAGCTTGACTGAGTCAAGGGAAAACTGCATTGGACATGACACATGGTTAGTGTTTAGCAACTCAGCACATCTACCACAGCGTTCAACATCAATGTGATTTTCTGACAGTGCCTCTTTGGTTAATGATTGCCCACTGTCTGTTTATGTTGTTATGTAACACATGAAGTCTAAGTACATGTTCTCGTGAAAACGATGCCATCTTTTTAATGAGTGTCCCTCAGATTTACAACACACGTGTTTGATGACAATTTGTCTCTTTGCACTCAACTTCATGCACGTGGAATCTGTTAGTAAAAAGCCAGGAATGTTCAAGGCAGAAGAAACCTTTTAACACCACAATCTGTATTTTGCATTTGTGTGTATTGCATAAGCTGTACCTGGTTGTCATGTTTACCTATTATTTATTTTTCCAACAAAATACCATTGCAAAATGTAACAAAATATATATTGTTAATTGTTATTATTTTTTTAAATAACCCTACTATGCTGCTCTAAATATAAATGATACTTTCCAGTGGTAGGGGAAACTTGCAAGCTATAAAACAACAAGTCCCACTTCTGCTTTAAAGACAAAAAGATGTTTTCACTCCTATACTGTAAGTAGCACACACACACACGCGCGCGCGCACACACACACACACACACACCGCACGCACACATACACACACCGCACGCACACACATACTTTCCATATTTGCATATTGAAAGAGCCTGACTAGACGCACTCATTTCACCATCATGTTGCTAATCTATAGAATTCAAAGTATCCATGATCCTCTCAACAATACCCTCGACCGCCGAGAAATTTCTACAAATTGTGTCGCAGGATTATTTGGAATAATAGCCAGTCGTAGTCAGATTCCTGTATTTTAATTTTGCTCAAGATGGTCGTACTTGGAGAGTGAAATATGATTTTAGGGAGTAAAGGCTGTTGTTTCTCACCAGTGACAGAGGCAGGCTGTATAGGCAAATGGTTACACTGTTGTTGGCACCGACTTTGTTGATGGCACTGGTGAACATCAGGATCAGAGCAGCTGCAAGGTCTGCCAGGGACAGCTGAACTAAAAGGTGCACCTAAATGCACAAACACCATGCTTTAATTCTATCCATCCATCCATCCATCCATCCATCCATCCATCCATCCATCCATCCATCCATCCATCCATCCATCCATCCATCCATCCATCCATCCATCCATCCATCCATCCAATCTCTCTAACGACCAAACCTGTTCTTTCAGATGCCTCCATCTGACCATGGAAACCACCAGCACAGAACAGCTGCCAATCACGCTGCAGATGACATTAAGACACAAACATGTAAACACACACACGCATCATTATCCTGTATTTGTGTCTCCAAAAATGCTTTTATTCTATTTCATATGAAAGATTCAATGCAGCGAAAGCAAATCAATACATTAACTTCATCACCTACTATCATCATCATCATCACCAGTTTATTGTGTGTTCTAAGTTCAGTCTTTATTGTGTTACAGCTGCTGTTGGGCTATAAATAGAGTTGGGTATATTTGACTTGTGATTTAGTTTAACTGACATTTTTGATTGGTCGTTATCATACAATAGGAGTGCCAAAGTTGAAGCATATTACATAACATATGATACATTTTGATGAAATGAACAACTGATTATAATTTAAATATTATTTCAGGGGTAGAACTACATTAAATAAAGGATGTGGCCGATTATAGCCAAAGTGGCCAGCGTCATTAGGTGATGTTTACAAAATGATAAATAAATAAATAATTAAATAAATAAATAATTTGGGCGGATCAAATGAGACTGATGCCATTATTTTAAGAAGGGAAAGATATCCTGCTGATGGAATACAAAACAAATTGCATACACAGACTAGGCCGAGACAACACAAAATACTGTATCTATTTAATGTTATTGAACTGCCTGCTTTAAAGCATTTATTGACCTTACTTATTATTATTATTATTACCTTATTACCTTTGTTTATTTACCTTCATCTGTAATAATATACATTTTAATTCAGTCACTATCATCATTAGCTTTTAAATGTTGAATCTGCTTCCAAATGCCTCTTCCATCTTGGTGTTTAAGCTGCGCTCATATTGGTAGATATCCAATACATACGTATTTATGAAATTGTCATCCACCTTTGGATGACACCCATTCCGATCCATCTGAAGCTCATCGATTGTGTTTAATTGCTATTTATATTTATTTACCATGACACGTATTCCATATCCATGTCTCACTTTCTCCATTAAGGGTCAGTCCAGCCCAATTAATATATGTAATTACATGTAATGGTTGTGATGCAGGTTTGACGGTTATCATCACACTAATCCACTCTCGCAATACCATTTATTGATCGCATATAGTAATTTGAGCAAATTTGATCTATATTATAAAGTGTATATGATATTTATAATCATAAAATCTGATAGCTAAAAGATGCAGAAATGAATCACCTGGGAATTAATGAGACCAAATATACAGTTGAGAGAACATCGATCTGCAAAACAAAAATAGGCATTTCATGCTGGTTTCCCATGTCTGGCTGTACATTCTATATGCCTAAAAAATGATATACGGAAAGTCCTACCTGATAAGCAGTAAGTGTACCATTGAGGCCCATTCTTGATAAATCAGTTCAAGTAAAAGTCACATTTAGTTAGACACACAAAAGAACATTCCTCCATGGTAGCCTTTATGGCAAATGTGTGCTTTGGTCAATGAACACCTGCACACAAACGCAAAGTGAAACAAGTCACATGACGCTGCTTTCACTGCCCCTGTGTGTGTGTGTGTGTGTGTGTGTGTGTGTGCGCACGCGCGTGTGTGTGCGTGTATGTTATTCTAACGTTCCAGGTTCTTTTCTTGTACTTTCTTGAAATTAATAGTGGGTTTTTAAAATACTTTACAATTCAAAAATCAAAAACATTTCCCAAGCTGTCGCTTCTGTTGCATTTTGATTCTCAAGGATTCTTTGATTTATTAGAGACAAGCAGTTTGAGATTTTAATTTGTTGTTGATAATGATTGAGCATTGATGAAATAGAAGAAAAAATATCACATTTGATAGTCACCCCAGAAACACAAAGACGCCAGATGAGTTTAATCTTGTTGAGGCAAAGAAACTTAACTGTGACAGAAAATAGGATGAGAAGACAAGTGATCAGGGTTAATGGACAACTGGTCTCTTGCAAACATATGATTCCGTGTCTGTGCACGGTACAGTCATCCAAACACCATCTGAAAGAATAAAAAAACCTGGATGTGTATACATATGTGTAATTCTCAGCAAACTGTATTTATTCATTGATTTTACTTACCATCCTCATCAATTACGGTACATTCACCAGTAGTAAGTGGTGGTGGTGGATCAAAGTTTAAAAAATCATCAGGAGGTGATGTTCCATCGGTCCATTCATAGGCACCATCCTGGAAGACAAAATCACATTTAATTGAGATATATTTTAAGAGTTGAGGACACACAATCAATTTGAGTGATTCTACACAAAACTAGCCATACTCAAAAGATATGAATACATATTTAGTAACATTTTGTAGCATGACAGTATTTATTACTGTAAATCCAAATGGATTCAAATCCACCAATCAAGTCATCAAATTTCAAATCAAATAATTGTATCAATTTGAAAAGAAGTGACAGGATTCAATCAGAACTTTAATGTTTTGTCAATGTTTTACCCCATCTTGGTCATTGTATCCGATCCAGGCTGAAGTAACCCCCTCTGGTATAAGTCCTTGAACCAATATATTTTCCAGGGCATTTTCGATTGAGACTAGATTCCCACCGAGAACTTGACAGACACTCTGATGGAGAAAGAAAGTAAACACTTGATTTCACTCATTCAGATCCACCGTTAGCAAGACATTTTCACTTTGGATCAACGGATCGATGGATCACTGATTGAAATAGCAGTAAACTGGTTAGGAACTATATCACAACTATTTTCGTCCATACCTCTGCATCAAGAAAGTCCCTCTCTTCCGCTTGGAAAATGTAGCACTCACAATTGAACTGAGTCCACCCTTTAGGACAGTTATTAATGACATTTTTTTCTTGAGGAAAGCAAAAACAAAATAAGATAGGTCAGTTAAATCTGGTGTGGATGTCAACAAAACTAATCAATAGTTCATTTATCTTTTGATTATACCTACCAACCTTTCCAAAAATTGAAAAAGAACGAATGCTGCAATGAACAAAAGCGTATTGTTAAAATCAAACAGCAAAACAGAAACACAGCAAACATCACCGTAAATATAAGTTTAATATTTACGTTTTATAGTTATGTAAGCGGTTAAGATTTTGACTTACGCCTCCACTCAACAGTCCATTGATCACACAAAGGAGGAACAACAAGCGAACAGCAAATGCCATCTGTGCAATAATTGAAAAACATGTTTTTAATAATTGAAAAACATGTTTCTAACAATAAATATTAGCAATGTTACACTTATTACATAAAACACAAAAATAGACTAAATGCCAAGACTTGACATGATATTGAGTTTGAAAAGTACAATGTAAAGTTGTGTTAAGTTACCTTTGCAGTTGTACGGGTGCCTTAGTGCTGTGGACGACGACACCTTTTATATCGCCAGTCTTGGAATGTTGAATGTGTCAAATCGTGTCAAAGTCACATGACACATCAGAGAAAACAAAAAAACAAAAACCCAAAGAACTTGTTTGCCAAACAGCTAATGGACTAAACTCAGTTACCTGTAACTCAATGTGGAGACTAACGAATAAATATTTTTGTAATTTGGAATGTGTACGTATGTACGTATAACTTGCAATGGTCTAGCACTAATCTACGTTAATGCTGTGGTAAAATCAGGATTGCAAAAAAAATATTACATAAAAAAATAATTCAGGGTGATAAGTAGGAATGAATAAAAAATAGTGAGGAAGGCGATAACTTAATGTGCCTTATTGACGACATATTTGTGCTGTGCAAACTACTTTGTGGCTCAGTATTTGTCTCCTTGAAGCCTCATATGATGGGGATAATCTGAAGACCTCATGCGCTTGTAAAAATCCCAACCTTGACCTACCAGCAGAAATTTTTATTAATTTGCAAATCAATGAAATATTTTGTTATTAGATGTTCAACATTGGCTCATTCATTCGCACCATCTCTAAGTACAATCACAAGCCAGTGAACTGCAGTCTTTATGTATGTGTGTGGTTTTGATTTCAAAAAATGTAAGTCCCAGGCTCTGAGTGGTCTTAATGTAACACTGACATAAAGTTCTTCAGAGGCCACAGGCGCGGCAAGCAATCAAACTAGACAAAGTGAGACTGCATCGACAGTCAAACTGGTTAGAATGTTCCCGGGCGTCAACAAATAATTAGTTCATCTGTTTCTGCTAGGACATCATGGGGGAAAACCTGATAGCAAAGTTGCACACCAAGTGCAATTTCTCAAGAATGAGGAACACAGTATCACACCCAAATAAGACAACAGCAAACAATTGGATGAGAGAAAATTAATGGCTTCGCTTTACACAATAGTGATAGAGTTTCTTCAGCCTTGTCGCCAACAAAAACATCTGGTGTACAGCAAAACACAATACAGCAAGCAGAACTAAAACAAAAGTCAGTTTTATTTTTAAAAAGCACTTTTATGCAAAAAAAAAAAATAGTAATAATAATATTGTCTCAGTTTTGCAGTCTTAGGGCGGCGCAGCTGTGAAAACTAGTGCAGATGGAGCGGTCCAAGACAAACAATAAGTCAAGCATCCAGAGACTATTTTTGAACAATGTTATGCACGTCAGCTAATTGCACCATGCCGTACCAGTCAGACAACAACAGCGTCCAAAGACTCAATCTTTAAATGCCATCTTACAAAACTCCCTGGCTGTTCTTTATTGCCGCTCCTGTATTAACACTTTCCTGGCAATGGGATTCAACATGAAATTCAGCAGATTATCCAAAACGTACCTGCTGATGAAGTTTTTTCTGTCTGTCAGCGGCAACCTGCACAATCATTGGCAGAGTTGGGAAGCTGGAAAGAAACCTGTTTCCACCTTACCTTGACAGGTGATTCGCTAGTTTTCATCCCATTTAGTCAATCTCATCCGCATTTTCATTTAGTCAAGTTTTAGTCGACTATAAATTGAAAATTCTAGTCTTTACTTCAGACCAAGAAAACATAATTGTATCCATCTATTTTTTGTCAACAAAAACTGCCAACATTTTAGTCTAATTTTAGTCAGGAAGAAAAACATTTTCCTTGTTATTTGTGTAAATATTGAACATTTTCATGTTCATACACATCTTTCATGTATGAAAATGTAGGTCAAAGCTGCTTTGTGGCGCAACATCTATCTTATCTAGATGAGTTGTTTTGGCGTGTTTTGGTTTTAAATTTGCAACCAGGTTAGCATAACAAGTTCACACACTATCAAACGCGGCAAAGAAGCTATAATATTTCTTCTGTCGCCAAGTTGTCTTCCTAGTCACGCATTTTGTTCAAAACCTGTTTGTCAAACACCTCATCAGTAAGGTTCATTGTTTTTTTCTGGTATGGTTAAAAGCTTAATTTATTTCCTTGCTCTGGGAACTGGTATGATGTATCATGTGACTTTGCCACAATCTCACACACTCAACATTCCGAGACTGCCAACCGAACATATAAAAGCAATGGCCGTCATCGTCTTCATTATTAAACTGTCGCTTGACTGCAAAGGTAACTTTACGTCCTGCTTTTCAAACTGTATTTTATGGAAACCTTTCCTCATTGGATGCACTTTTGTTTCACGTGTACATGTTAACAATGTTAGGTATATTTCTATCATGGCACAGATGGCATTTGCTCGTTGCTCGTTCTTTCTCCTTTGTGGGATGAGTGGACTGTTGTCTGGAGTTGTAAGTTAAAAAAAATCATCTTACTCACTGACTTCAATATAAACATATGTTGGATGCCAATGTCAACGCAGTCTGATTTTACAAAATGTGCTTTTCTTCTTCACAGTGGTCATTCCCTATTCTCTGGAAAAGTTGGTAGCTGTGACTCAATGAACCTTTTCAAATGAATAATTTCTGAGTTTTGTCAAGATTGACCTCTGATTTTGGTGACATGTCTCATTTTCTCGCTAAAACAATTGTGTTGCAGATATTAAATGTCCTGCTGATTGGACTCAGTTGGACTGTCATTGTTACATATTCGTTGCTGACGAACTAAGCTTTGTAGACGCGGAGGTACGAAAGACTTTTACCAAAAAGTACAAATACAATTCTTTACTATCAGTGATCCATTTGACTGCTGACTGATGGATCTCAATGAATGAAATCAACTTGGCATTCTCTTTTTCCATTAGGAAGACTGCATAATGAAAGGTGGAAATCTGGTGTCCATTCACAATGACCTGGAAAATAAAATCGTAAAACAACTGATTGATGATGATAATGGTGGAGCGACACTTGGCTGGATTGGGCTCCATGATACAATTGCGGTAAAATCTTAACCAGTAAAAGCATTGTGATTGAATCCTGCCACTTGTGTTCAACCAAAGTATTTTTGCCTCAAAAGAAATGAATGTGTACTTCTGATACGATCTTGTCACCAGCAAGGTGTGGAGCTATGAAAGGACAAAACATTAAAACGCATCTACCTCCACTTGGTGGTTTACGTAACGTTCAATAGAATAGAATAGAATAGAATAGAATAGAATAGAATAGAATAGAATAGAATAGAATAGAATAGAATAGAATAGAATAGAATAGATCTTTATTGTCATTGTCTCACTTGTCTCAACTTTTTTAATACATCCTATCGAGTTTAATTTCAGGATGAATTCTATTTAAGAGAAAAAGAATCGCTGTATTATGATTTAAATGATGGTGAAATACAATCAAGACTGTGGAAAGACAGTAGATTTATATTCAAATAATGCTTTTTGCTTATATATGCTTACATGGGCTCATTCAATTGTGACTTTTTCTTCCAGAATAATGACTTTTTCTGGACTGATGGATCAATTGTGGATTTCACCAACTTTGACAATTTGGAGCCGAGTGGCGGCCGTCAATGTGTAGAGATCCAGGCAGACGGTGAGTTAAACCTGTGATTAAATTAGGTTAATACAATGTATTTAAACATGTATTTCTTACAGATGGACTTTGGCAAGATGATGACTGCACAGGCACCAACCCATATGTTTGCATCATGGATGTGTGCCATGGCGGAGATCCTAGCTCTCCAGACTGTCCATAGCTATGATCAATAATCAATGAAGCAAATATCAAATGCGGTGTTTTTTTGGGGGGGGCTTTACCATCATAATTTTTCCTCTTCTCTTTCTGCTCAGTCGTTATTAACTAAAAAAAAATGTCTCGTCCCTTGGTCAGGCCCAGAAATCCCTTTATTCATTTTGAAAAAGACAAGCATCTGTTGTGAATGTATGGTATAACCCTGGAACGCAACGCTAAGTTCCGGGGTTCTACTGTATTTTCATTTGAAATGCTTAACCCAATACAATTTATGCTGAATCACCCTGCTACTACCCACTTTCCTTGGGGGCAATGAAGCAGCCCCACCTACCCGAGTGAGTAAGGGTAGTTTGACCTGTAATGATTCAATAATTCACTTCTGTGTAAATGGCTGGCAGAGACCTTTGAAGAGGAAGACTCCAAATTTAAAGGGAGTAGATGGATCAAGAGTTCTTAAATCAACATGCAAAGCAATTATAAAATGAAAAACTCCGGATCTGATGTTTTTTAAACTCTATGTTTAGCACTTGTGGGTGTTATCTGCTGGGGTTTTTTACCACTTTTCACATTGGCCTTTCAAAATGTTTCAAATATATTCAAATAAACTTACATTGCCTTGCATTTCAAAAATGTATTCATATTGCAACATACTCAAATATGTGACACCATTTGTAGATTATATTCATGATTGATGATGAAAACCACAAGGTCAGAAACAGAATTTGGAATGTACAGCTAGTTCAGATCAGTTATTTTATCTTGGATAATAAAGAAACAAAGGAAAAAGCTCCTAGGATTAGCTTTTTTTGTTTGTTAGCGGAATTCTCAACAACAGAACAAAAGCCGGTAAAGTTAAAGTTAAAGTCCCAATGATTGTCACACACACAACTGGGTGCGGTGAAATTTGTCTCTGCATACGCTCAAGGACTTTTACATTTTAGGCTATGTCACACCACTCATCTTAAAACGTCCACAGTGTCATGATTGGCTGGAATGTTAGACGTCAGAGTGAAGACAATTCTACTTGTGTGCAGGGTATGTAACTGATCCGGTTCAATTGCCATCTTTTGGATAATTTGTGTGCTTGAGTTTGTCAGACATGCCCTGTACAGCGCTATTTTTGACAGCAATGCAAATACGGAAAATGTTGTCGACTAAAATCTCAAGTCTTGTTACAGCTCCATTAGCAGGCAGGCAAACACACAAAACACTCGCTCCTATGGCTTATGAATTAACTTTGGATGAAAAAACGAACAAGATTTGTACATTTTCAACTTCTTACCAGCCAGACATGGTCGTTAATGTATATTCCAACTTACCTTAAAATAAAAAAAATGCCTTTCTCTCATGTTGTCAGTTCCAAGCCTGCAAAAACAGAAAAGCAGTGAAACAGGCTGTTGTGTTTTGTTACATACTTGAATTAAAGTTTCCTGTGGTGGGAACTCTTCTTATATGACACTGACATAGTCTACACATTCCAGACTGTCAAGTCATCGTATATAAAAGCTGTTCGTCTTCTTTCGTTCACGATTTAAGCATCTCAACTGCAAAGGTAAAGACAGCCAACTTCTACTTCCGGTGTTGTTTCATGTGACTTTTTCAACATTAACTCAATTTTTAAGCAGGTATTAATTCTTAGAAATGAAAGTATTTTTCTATGACTAGAAATACCTTTTCAACACTAACGTTTTTTTTCACAGGGTCAGAGATATATACATATTTATGTTAGATATTAAATGTTAGAAGTATGATGTATTTTTCTATTACTGCAGATGGCATTTGCTGTTCATTTGTTCCTCCTTTGTGGCATCAATGGACTATTGACTGGAGTTGTAAGTAAAAATCTCACGATTTTATTCAAATGAACATTCATTCTGCTATATTGGTTACTATGATATATTGGTGTCTTGATTTATGTCAGTGTTCTGCAATCTGGTTTTCTCTTTGTTATTTCTTTCTGTGCAGTGGCCTTTACCTGTACACCATTGGAAAGGTTGGTAGCTGTGACTCGATCCTTTTTTTAATCAACCAATTTTTAGCTACGTCAATGTTGACGCCAGATCTTATTGACATGTATCAATTTCTGCCTAAAACAACAATTGTGTTTCAGACATTAACTGTCCTAGCGCAAACTGGATTCAGGTGGACTGTTATTGTTTCCTTTACCAAGACAGTGCAGCGAGTTTTGCAGATGCAGAGGTATGGGAGACTTTTCCACAAGAGTTGAGATAAAGTCTTGTGAAAATTAGTTAGAACCCTTTGCACGCCTGACAGTTTTGAAGGAATTAAATCAAAATGTTGCTCTTTTACCATACAGGCTGCTTGCATTGATTTAGATGCTAACCTTGCCTCTATCCGCAACAATGCGGAAAATGCGATCATTCGTCAACTGCTTGTCCAGGATAATGTAACAAAAGCCTGGATTGGACTCCATGATGCAATTCAGGTAAAACATTGACCAATGAAAATATTAGATTTAACCCCTGTCACTTTTTTAGGCCCAAGCATTTTGTCATTTACAAATTGAGTGCGTCCTCTAGACTCAATCTTCTCAGTAGTTTAAAGGAAACAGATGAAGAGTTAGGTGTTCAAGGGTACATTCTCCATTTTTTTTTATGCACCTTGGGCTGTCTTCATCAATTCTGCTGGGCTTAACCTGCAAGGGAAAAAAACCTAGATAATTAGTTCTCGACTGCAAAAGCATGTATACGTACATACAACTCTATGGGACACCCTGTTTGTGTTTACGTTGGCATGTTATCATGTGGTTAATGCCACAACTGGTATCAATAGAGGTTCAACATGAATTTGTGTTAGTTTTATTTATTATTTATTCAATCATATGATAAATTGCAGCATACAAGTACCGTATTTTCCGGACTATAAGTCGCTCCGAAGTATAAGTTGCACCAGCCATAAAATGCCCCAAAAAGTGAAAAAAAACATATATAAGTCGCTCCGGAGTATAAGTCGCATTTTGGGGGGCAATTTATTCGACAAAATCCCACACCAAAAACAGTCATGAACGAGCAACAACAGGCTAAACGATAGCAACAACAGGCTAAACGATAGGTATGCTAACGTGACAAACACAAACAAAAAGCTGAGAACAGGCCTCACGTAACATATAGAGTGATTAAGGACAACTATTACATGAATAACGTGTTTATAAAACCATCGGTGTCACTCCAATTCATTAAATAGCAACACCAGGCTAAACGATAGGTATGCTAACATGACAAACACAAACAAAGAGCTGAGAACGGGCCTGACGTAACATATAGAGTGGTTAAGGACAACTATTACATGAATAACATGTTTATAAAACCATCGATGTCACTCCAATTCGTTTAAATAGCAACAACAGGCTAAACGATAGGTATGCTAACGTGACAAACACAAACAAAGAGCTGAGAACGGGCCTGACGTAACATATAGAGTGATTAAGGACAACTATTACATGAATAACATGTTCATAAAACCATCGGTGTCACTCCAATTCATTAAATCCATCGATCGTTCTTTGTCAACAATGGGTGCGCGCGGCTGAGGGCGCTTGCACTTCAAAATATTCCACAGGCTCATATAACGATAGATAAACTATATTTCAAATAACTATAATATAAGCCAATAATATTATCAAATCATCCGTGCACTTTAAATCCATCGATCAAATTCCTCGTCCTTTGTCAACATCGTCTTTATTCCACAGATCTAGTATATAACTATATTGTAGCGTTAACAAAGTACAAGGATAGACGTGGGTTAGGTAAACGGCTCTTTATTCCACAAAACAAACTTCCAAGCATGTGGCGGCGTGGACTTCCAGACATGAGAGCTCCATGGCAGAGGACCGGGCGTGCGTAATGGCCATGTCCGAGCCCCATGCACCGTTCGCGGACAGCCACTCGGCCGAGCGCCGGCCCCCGACTCAGTAGAGTAGGACCGGGCGTGCGTAAAAGCCATAATAGTTTTTCAAACCTACTATGTCACTCCAAATCCTTAATTCCTTTAAACTCTTTGTCCTCCGTGTCACTTAGAAATGATCACCGCTAATGATGCCGGTAGTCCTTACGTGGGTCGCGCCGCGCGGTGCCACTGACGTCACTTGAAATAGTAATCCATTGATACATCACGGTTCTCCAAACTTTCTTTCTGCTGCTCGATTACTGTTTTCAGCTGCATATTTTACAACTTGAAGTTTGTAACTTGCAAAATATGACTTTCTTTTTGGTGCCATTTTTCTTAAGCCCACCCAGTTGATGAAACGGTGAAATTTAAAGCGCCCTCATCCAGTTTCGTCTGAAAATATATATTTTTTCAGATGTAGTTTTTTGTTTTGTTTATTTGGTTGTTTTATCAAAGACAAAGTCTGCTTTATTGTCGTTTTTTTTTTCATATACCAAGACACACAAAGAGATTGAAATTACGTTCCCACTAAACCTCGGTGAGATAGTACACATATGCATACAAGCAACACAAAAAAAAACAAGAAGGCACAAACAATGAATAAATAAGAGTGTTGAAGAAATTATAAATAAACAAATAATAATAAATAATAATAATAAATATAAGAGGAGCAAACAGACAGTGGACTTGGATATGGTGCTTTAAAGTGTTAATTGCTTTATTTGATGTTTTCTCTATTTTTTATGTTTTGAATATGTTCAAGATAAAGATATAAAAGCATGTTAAGTGATCAACTATACTAAAAATAACATGGGAAGTGGTCAACTATACTTTTAAGTGATGTCCAAATGATCAAGTAAAAATTAGTGAAAAAAAAACATATATAAGTCGCTCCTGAGTATAAATCGCCCCCCCACCCAAACTATGAAAAAAAACGCGACTTGGAGTTCGGAAATTACGGTATACTCAATACCAAATACCAAAGCGCTCGAGCGCGCGGTAAACTCGCCGGGCGAGTCGGCCCTAAAGAAATCTCTCCATGACGTCTCAAAACACCAGATGCAAATTCAAGCATTTATTATTTCTTTACACGTGACTCATACAAATGATGACTCTGTCTCTCAGGAGGATGACTTTATATGGACTGATGGCTCATTTGATAATTTTCGGAACTTTGATTCCAATAATATGGAACCCAATGACTCTGGTGATTGTGTAGAAATAAACTATGGTAAGTAAAATCTGTGATTAAAGTATGGTGAAACTATTATTCTGTCTTACTTCAAGATGTATTTCTTACAGAAGGACTTTGGCAGGATGAAAACTGTACAACCCAAAACACATATGTTTGCCTCCAAGATTTGTGCTATGGAGGAAATAGTAGCAATCCAGACAATTGTGCACCAGCACTACCCTAACTCTTCATATTCATATGGTTAAATCTTTGTGTGTGAATAAAATTGGACGCAAAATTGTGCTGTTCACATACGTGAGTCTGAGAAACTGTTTGGGTTGGAAGTGTTTTAATGTCAAGTGTGACTAAAAGCTGAGTGCAAATTTTTGTGAAGGCAATACCAGTCTCCAACAACAGTGAATTCAGTTGAGCTGCTATCACAGGTGAGGCACCACACATGAATGAAATATCCCAAATGAATTTCATAAACATGTACCATTTGGAATATAATTAGTAGAAGTTAAACTTACAGACTTACTAAGTTAGATAGCAAGATAATCACATGCCTTCGAGTGCATCAATTATGAGTATTGGAATTTGGGTAGTGCTTGGTAATTAGCATCAGAATAGAATAGAATAGAATAGAATAGAATAGAATAGAATAGAATAGAATAGAATAGAATAGAATAGATCTTTATTGTCATTGTTACATATACAACGAAATTTAAAAGTGCCAACCGATCAGTGCATCTGCTAAAATAAAATAAATAAATAAAAATATAAGCTAAAAGTCTTTACAAACTAAAAACCACACAAAAGAACATACACAAACAAGTGACATGTACATAATGGCACACCCCCATACTTTTGTTAAAAAAGACATGTAATTGCACACCCCCATATTGCACAGTTAAAATGTAGACATGTAAAAGTAACATGTAGATGACAGCTGTTCTTCTGCTCACCGCTGTGTTTCAGCTCGTTAAAGCAGATGATCATTTTTTTAGCAGCATTTAGTGTGGCTACTGCAGTAGGGTAAAAGCTTTTAGCGAATCTGCTGGTCCTTGATTTATTTAGTATTTAGACTAGAGTCTTATAGTAGATTGAGTGCTTTTAAAGCATTTTAAAAATATCTCTTCTTGCACGGTGCGCCCTTCTAGTCATTTTAGTAAGCTTTTATTGCTGTCTCTAAATTTTTCGTTTTGTTTTTAAAAATGTCGACACGATGTTTGCATGTTATCCTCATGCCCGTGGAGGTTTTGTCCGGTTACTCCAGAACACTAAATTGTCTAGGTGTGGCTGTGCATGTGAAAACAAGATGGTAAGGAGCGATTAGTGGAACACATCTCTGATGCAAACATATGCATTTTCTTCTAGGCAGTCCTCAGTTTGCCAAAATTCAGCTGTAAGAGAGATATGTTTAAGTAAAAAACTTTTTTTTTAATAAGTTTAATTACTGATTTTACTTACAAGGCACGTCGTACTCTACACAGTTTTCAGTTGAAGAAGCAGGAATCCCATTAAAGCCCTGGAAATCGTTAATTGAGCCATCAGTCCAGATGTAGTCGTCAGCCTGGAAGACAAATTACATTTGAATCAGACACGTGAAGATAACAACTGCTTGGATTTGCATCTGCTGTTTGTTGGTCATGATCCGTCTTGATTTGAAGCATAGTACCATCAAGAAACTGATGTTTGAATTGAACTGAATTAAATTGTGGTGGACAAGGTTGGTGACTGGACTATTGGGGAAAAAAATCACAAGTTATCCTGAAAGAGGAATTGATAGTTTTATAAAGTTGAACTCAAGCCCTCCCAGGGGATCGATCACTAAATGTTATTTTCCAGCTAGTTGAGTACATTGTGAGAAGAGAGCACCTTTCAGGAAGTTCTCAAATCAATATATTATCCCTTTAACTGGTGTCAAGATTGAGTCTGAAGGGCACATTCAATTTTGATGACAAAAATCCTTGGACTGAATACAAGCGAGAGGATTTCAATCATACAATGCTGGTCCATATTTTACCAGAATATTGTCATGTAGTCCAATCCAGAATTCCGCGGTATTACCGCCCGCTTTAGCCAACTCCAAAACAAATGCATTTTCCAGGTCATTGTGGATGGAAACAAGGTTGCCACCAAGAATGTTGCAGACGCTCTGATGGAAAGAGGGAGTACGAAGTTGATTCAGACCATCACACAGGTAAGATTTCGACTTGGCAACTACATCACAAGTATTTTCTTACATACCTCTGCATCTGCAAAGCTCCTCGCATCACTTTGGTAGATGTAACAATTACAGTCCAACCGAGTCCAGTCTTTGGGACAGCTATTATCTGCAACAGAAAGAAAACGACGAATGACGAAACTAAGAAATTGTTCATTTGAAAAAGTAATTGAGTGAAGGCTACCAACCTTGGACTGTAATCTTTCCTAATGACCACTGTGAAGAAGAATAGCACATTGATAATAATTAGATTGCAGGACATTGACACAAATGAAGACACCCGTTTGTCAAAAGCAAAAAAAAAAAAAGTGTATTTGAGTCAGCTTTTGACTTACGGCTCCAGTCAAGGGTCCACTGATCGCACAGAGGAGGAACGAGAAGCGAAGAGCAAATGTCATCTGTGCAATGAAAGAAAAATATGAACAATAAATATCAGCCATACATTTACATCAGCATGTAAAACAAAAAATGGAATATATGCTGAAAATGCATGTGAAAGTGAGTTTGAAAATTGATATCGAAAGTTACCCTTGCAGTTGTGAGATGAGATCTAAAGTCACTTTTGCAGTTGTGATGCTCAATGCCTCGGACACCAACAACGATGCCTTTTATATGTTGGATTGGCAGTTTGGCAGAATGTTGATTGTGCCAAATCAGGTCCAAGTCATGACACACCTCATTTCATAATTAGCACAGTTTTGTACATATTGTAAGTCAGGTCATGACAAAAAAAAAAACAGAACAAAGAGTCATTATTTTTGCTGTCCTATCTTTGCCAAGTTTTGAACAAAAGAGTCACTTTCGTCATCTCAAAATCATAGGCAAATCAGAAAACACCTTAGTGTGTCATTAATATATTCTTAGACAGGTTAGATGTTTATCAAGTTCATTTGATATATAACATTCAGCCCATGCCGACAACCCAACTTAACATAAAAAACTTTACCACTGTAAATTATTGGAAGTGCATAAAAAAGTTGAATTGAGACAACTATTAACATGCATTCATTATTTTACATATTATATTTTGGCTTTAATTGTGAACATTTATCGGGTCACTGTTTGCAATCATGTCATATGTGAAGGTAGAGGAAGTGGGTAGGTTTGGGGAGTAAGCGAATTTACTAATCTTATTACTGTTGTTATTGTGGTCTGTTTAGTTCTTTTCTTTGTAACATTTGTTATCCTTGTTTTGTTTACTGCAACAAATTGACTAAAAACAGCTGAAAATGTAGCCAACTGAAACGACAAACCTATCATCATCATCGGCATCACAGTCTCGTAAGACCATAGATTTCTTGTGTCTGGAGGTTAGATGTTCTTTGCACAGCGTCTTCTGTGGCTGGTGAGTCCTCGCCGTGAGAGACAGACACGGCCGCAGATGTTACAGGTGTGGGCCAAATCCGGTGAAGGTGGGGGCATGGTGGCTTGCTGATTCCTCAACTTCCTTTTCGTTTCTCGATGTTGAGCCAGGGTGATTTCGTAGGTCTGCAGCCCGTTTCGGAGAGCCTGTTGCCATTTGTGGTGATCCTGGGCGACGTCTTCCCAGGTGGCTGGGTTGATGTTGAAGGATTTGAGGTCTTGTTTGTAGACATCCTTGTAGCGGAGCAACGGGCGGCCTACTCGCCTTTTGCCTGATTTTAGCTCTGCATATAAGATGTCCTTTGGCATACGACCATCTTCCATCCGCCAGACATGGCCCAGCCAACAGAGACGCCGCTGGTTCAGCAAGGAGAGGATAGTGGGGAGCTGTGCACTCTCCAGGACTGCACTGTCTGTGATCCTGTCCCGCCGGGTGATGCCCAGTATGCGTCTCAGGCAACGCAGATGGAAAGAGTTTAGCCTTCTCTCTTGATGTGCATAAAGAGTCCAGGCTTCGCTGCCATACAAGAGTGTACTGACGACACAGGCCCTGTACACTTGCACCTTTGTATGGATGGTGAGCTTGCTGTTCTGCCATACTCTGGGTGCCACTTTTCCAAAGGTAGAAGCTGCTTTCCCAATCCGGCTGCTGACCTCGGCATCGAGTGACAAATGGCAGGTGATGGTAGACAGCTTCCAGTGTGTAGTTGTTGATGGTGATGGAGGGTGGGACAGTGGTCCCCTGGCCCATTGTCTTGGTTTTGTTTAGGCTGATGGTCAGGTTGAAGTACTGACATGCTTGGCTGAACCGGTCTAGGAGAATCTGCAGGTCTTCCTTAGTGTGTGTTGCCAATGCTGCATCATCAGCAAACAACATGGCCCTAATGGTGAGTGGTCTGATCTTGGTTTTTGCTCTCAGTCGGGATAGGTTGAATAGTTTGCCGTCTGTCCTGGTGTGTAAGTAAACTCCCTCAGTTGATGTTCCGAAGGCTTGGCGCAGGAGGAGAGAGAAGAATATCCCAAACAGAGTGGGTGCCAGCACGCATCCCTGTTTGACACCACAGCGGATGTTAAAGGACTCAGAAGTGCACCCATCGTACTGGACAGTACCTTTCATGTCAGTGTGGAAGGACTGGAGGATGCTGAGGAATTCTGGCGGGCAGCCTATCCGTTCCACAAGTTGGAAAAGGCCGCTCCTGCTCACCAGGTCAAAAGCCTTGGTAAGGTCAACGAAGGCCATATAGAGAGGTTTGTGTTGTTCTCTGCACTTCTCCTGCAGCTGCCTCAGGGTGAAGATCATATCCAGAGTTGATCTTCCTGCTCTGAACCCTGCCTGTGACTCTGGGTAGAGCTTCTCTGCAAGGACTTGGAGTCTGTTTAGTACAACTCGAGCAAAGAGCTTACCGGTAATGCTGAGTAGGGAGAAGCAGCGGTAGTTGTTACAGTCACTCCTGTCTCCCTTGTTTTTGTACAAGGTGATGATGTTAGCCTTTCTCATGTCCTGTGGGACAGAGCCTTCTTTCCAGCACAGGCATAAGAGCTTGTGCAGTCTATGCAGAAGAGCAGGCTTCCCACACTTGAGGACTTCGGCTGTTATCCCATCGGTGCCTGGAGCTTTTCCGCTGGGCAGGCTGTTTATTGCTTTGCTTAGCTCCTCAGTTGTTGGTTCCATGTCGAGCTCTTCCATCACAGGTAGGTGCCCTACATGCCTGAGGGCTGCATCAGAGACGCTGTTGTCCCTGGCATAGAGCTCTGAGTAGTGTTCCACCCAGCGGTCCAGCTGCTTAGGGCGTTCAACGATGGTTTCTCCCGAAGCTGATTTCAGCGGGACGATTTTGCGGGGTGATGGTCCAAGTGCCTTTTTGATGCCATCGAACATGAGTCTGATGTTGCCTGTGTCAGCAGCTGCTTGAATGTTGCTGCAGAGCTGTAGCCAATAGTCATTGGCACAACGTCTAGCGGCTTGTCGGAGTTTCCCCCTAGAAGATCGGAGGGCCTGTAGAGTTTTGGTGTTTGGAGTGTGCTTGTAATTTGTGAGTGCGACGCGTTTTTCTTCAAGGATTGGTGCCAATGATGTTAAATTGGCATTGAACCAGTCGTTTGGCTTTCCCTGCTTTTTGCCAAAGACCGACAGGGCCATGCTGTGTATGGCATCCCTCAAGCCATCCCAGTACCGCTGGGCGGAGCTGGACAGGGGTGGGCCGTGGAGGGAGACCTCTAAGGCACAGAGGAAGGCTGTAGCTTTGGGTGGGTCAGTTGTTTTGCCGCTGTCGATGCGTGGGGCTCCCTTTGGTTTGGATCTGTATAGTTTTTTTGCCTGTAGCTTGACTCTACAGAGCACAAGGGAGTGGTCTGTGTCGCAGACTGCACTGTGGAGACTGCGTGTTTGAAGGATGCTTCTGAGATCAGAAGTGCGTGTTATGATCAGGTCTAACTGGTACCAGTGACCTGAGCGTGGATGTCTCCAAGAGACTTTGTGAATGGGTTTGGTCTGGAAGTATGTGTTGGTGATGCAGAGGTGATGATATGTGCAGAACTCCAGAAGTCGCTGCCCATTTTCGTTTAGCTTACCGATGCCATGGTGTCCCAAGCAGGATGGCCAGGAGTCACGATCGGCTCTGACTCTAGCATTACAGTCACCAAGTAGGTAGAGCTGTTCACGGCTGGGAATGTTTTTAAGAGTCGCTTCGAGTTCATCATAAAACCTGTCTTTTATTTCCTTGGGGGAGCTAAGTGTTGGAGCGTACACACTCACTAGGTGGACAGGTCCCATGGATGTATTGAGACAGAGAGCCAGGATTCTCTCAGAGCCGCCTGTGGGTGGTACCACTGCTCCCAGGAGTGCGTTCCTGACAGCGAACCCTACTCCGTATTCCCTGGTTTCCTCAGGGGGTCAGGGTTTTTTTTGAGTTTTTCCTTGCCCTTTTGGGAGCTGAAGATCAGGGGATGCTTTGAGAATAATTGTCAATTTTCGTCTATGTGAAGCCCTTTGACACTGCTTGTGATTTAGGGCTATACAGATAAACTTGACTTGACTTGACTTGACTTGGCTTCCCCCGCCAAAAGAAGGTATAGTCATTTTCCTTGAGTGAGCCACATCCATGGAGTCGTGTTTCCTGGAGGGTCGAGATGTCAATTCTGAGCTTCAGGAGTTCGTTGTTTGTGACTGCAGTTTTACGGACATCACTAGTTTCTTGGAGGTTGTCACTGAGCCCGGGTGTCATAGTCCTGACATTCCAGCACCCCAGGCGTAGTGCTGGAATCTTCGGTAATTTCCTTGTGTTGCTTGGTGCATAAATTTATAGCCCACTTGTTAGGATAGATCCCTGAGCTCCAAGCACCCAATGAAGCAGGCAGGCTGTGGCAGGAAAGCACCTTATTGGCTGGGGGCTGCCCAGCTTGAGGCGGGCGGTAGCTGTCCAATGAGACCGAACATCTCTCCCACCGTCGGAGGTAGCCCCTGGCACCCATACTCTACGCCAATAAGAAAGGGCTTATAACCGGTAACTGCTAACGTCCCGTGTTGTGTCTCCACTGGTTAGTGGAGCTGAAGTTTCCTCTCCAGTGCACAAGAAGCCTGGGCAAGTTTTTGGGAGGCCTTGAGTTTCCCAGGCATCAGGGCTCCCCTCTCGGCCTTCCTGTTCTCATCCAAAGGAAAGGTGAACCGATACATTTGGCATCAGGTTGGCTGCAGGAGTTGCTAGAACAATGCTTTTTTGAAGCATGAGTCTGCCTAACGGAGTCCGAGCCGGGTTTTCTGTCGGGGTTTGCTCCCTTAGCCTTTTCGTGCTTCCTTTTTTGTTTTCGACATGCACAACAACCAGCAATTTCCAGTAGTTCGTCATACACCAGGGGTGTGCAAACTTTTTGCAAGGAGGGCCAGGTTTGATAAAGTGAAGGGGCCCGGGGGCCAATAGTTTTTTCTAACTACAAAAGTTTCATGCAAATACACACTGTTATAAAGCAGTTTTCATTGTCACAAGTGTCTTTATTGTTCAAATGACAAAATAACCAAATATAAGCCACTCAGACAGATGTGAACAACTCTAAAAACACAAATTCTGCCTTCCATTCATATCTGAAGTCAGATCACATTGAACAAACTGTATGAAATACCTTAAATTTACATGAGTGTAATCATATTTTTGCCTCCTGAACATCTTAAACAGGAGTTATAAGTTGTCTGTTATTATTAAAACTTAAAACATGTGAAAAAGAAGTGAAAAACTATTTTCATAACACAGTCTTTGATAAATGTACCTTCAGCAAAAGGTTTGCCATGTATAGTTATTAACAGGGCCACTTCGTAGCTTGCTTTAGTGATATTTCATTTTGATTTACAGCCCCGCGTGAAGAATCGCTGTTAGTTTGTCATGTGTTAGCATGTTTAGTCTGGTTGTGTCTCTTTAGGTTGAAATCCTTAAACAAGGCAACCGTCTCTTCACAAATTAGTCAAACACATTTGTCTTGATTTTCAGTGAAAAAATAATGGTAATTCCCATCTCTCTTGAAAGCAATGACCCTAGATGTGAACTTTCCTTGTTTTCTTTGCAGTCGCCATGGCGGAGAGGGGTTTGCGACACGGATGCAGACTGATATTATTAAAGTGGTGCTGCCACCTTTTGGTAAAAGGAGGAATTACAGTTTCAAGTTTTATGATTTTTTAAAATATTTTTTTTAATTTAGTTTGACAGTGCAGGCGGGCTATATATAATACATTATAGTACCGAAGCTGCGGGCTGTATGAAATCTGACGGGGACCGGATTTGGCCCACGGGCCGGACTTTGGACATACTTACACAAAGTCAGCATAAAAAAAACAGCACCCTCTAACGACAAAATATTTGAACTACGAATTCGTTTGTGGATTCGACAAACACGCAAAAATCACAAACAATAAGTGGACACATGTAAATCACGTAAAAATTACGGGCCTATTTGTGGATCGGACAAATTGCTGTAACGCTATAGCATCTCATAAACCAGCTTCAGGCCATTAACCCCAACAACAGCAAGCACCAGCAATATACAATAAGATTGATTTAAAAACTATTAGTTTCAGCCTTTTTAATATGAATATATTGGGTGTTTTGACGCCACAAAAAACAGTGGAGTACCTAATCTTTATAGCGGGCCCATAATTGCTGTAGTCCATTCATATTTTATGAGGCTGATTGTAACATGAATTTGATGCCTAAGGTCAGACTTAAACTCAGAGGCAACACTTTTGAGCCCAAAGAACAAGGCTGTTGAGTCACACCATATTATAGAAAGTCAATGAAGTTTTAGGTTTTGTTTTGTTTTGTTTTGTTTTATGGGGCAATTATATTTGAGCTATAATCAAAAATACTGTTTTAGTTGCAAAAATTAAATGTCACTATTCAAGGCTGTTCGCTTATATTTACGTTTGTATAAAGTTTGTTTAGAGTAACAGCCCCCCCCACCCCCATTTCCAGTTCATTCCCATAGAAAGTTACTAATTTACAAACGTTTCAAAAATTCCCCAGCATAACTTTACATGAGATCATCAGACATTTACCAGAAATGTCCCTTTCTTGACCTGAGTCTTCATTCGCTAAATTTGGCACAATGATCACAACAGGAAGTGAATTGGAGCAACAGATTAATTACAGGTATTGGATGACGCTCAGAGACTTTTGCCTCAATTATATTAGCACACATACATTTTCCATCAGGTCAAAGTGATAAGAAGGAACTGTTTTCTTTCAGTGAAGATAATTGTTGGTTTTGTTGGTATGCGACCGATCCAGTTCAATTATCTCTTGTCTGACTCAGATTGTCTGTATACTGTCAGCCTTGTTCCCACATGACATTTTCACAGTACTTTTAAATGTTGTTTTCATCTTCTATGGAGATGTCTGCTTTTCAATCTGAAATCTTCATGTTCCGCATTCTGACATCAAGCTGTACATGCAATTCAAACAAAATCGACATCCTTTCTTATTTCTATTTCTTTGTAATCTTGTTCTCTGCAGCTCAACTCAACTTGAAACACTGATTAATGTTTGTTCTGATTACAAGTGTGTTTGTGGAATATGCGTAAAGCGGCAAAATTCACCCATTTTTATTCATTTAAGGTGCAGCCATTTTGCCACTTGCTGTTGACAGAAAATGACATCACTGTTGCTCAGGTGGGGAACTGTGATGTCATTTTCAGTCGACAGCAATTGGCAAAATGCCCCCCCTCCCAGAGATGGATAAAAAGGATGAATTTTGTCACTTTACTCATATTCCACAAATACAATAGTACCGTATTTTCCGCATCATAAGGCGCTTTGAGTTAAAAGTCGCAGACTCAATTGCGGGGGCTTTTCTGTACTTAAGCCGCATTATAAGGCGCATGCATTCCATGACTTATCGTAAAGAAAAAAAAAAAAAAACGTCACAGGGGCAAGACAGTGAGTTCAGTTGTACTTTATTGTACTATTTAACCATGCACTTTACTGCACTGTACTGTACTCACATTATTGTTAATCGATATTCATACGCAAATCCATCAACGTCCTCATCTTATATGCTGTAGAGACACACACAACATATTGTAAAGACATTTTTGAGGTTGACTTCTCGTTTTAATCAGGGTTGCAGCATTGTCATGTATCTGCTTGATTAACTTTTAATCATCCATCCATCCATCCATCCATTCATCCATCCATCCATCCATCCATCCATCCATCCATCCATCCATCCATCCATCCATCCATCCATCCATCCATCCATCCATCCACCGCTTTTCCTCACAAGAGTCGTGGGCATGCTGGAGCCTATCCCAGCTGACTTTAGGCAGTAGGTGGAGGACACCTTGACTCACACTCTCACCTACGATGCAATATGTCGTGTTCAATCGGCCTACCATGCATGTCTTTGGAATGTGGGAGGAAACCGGACTAGCTGGGAGAAACCCACGTTGCTAAACAAAATTAACGTTGCTATTCTTGGCAAAGAGATTTAAGCGAGTACTCATTGTTTTCTCACTTTGTTTGGTTGGCCTTTTAATCACATGACTTACCAAATTATGTCTACTTCCTCATTGGTGAGTAATTACTGGCAATTGACCTGTCAAGTAAAAACAAACAGGGTGGATGACATGACAAATACTTGTTGGGTTTCCCAGCACAGAGTACCTCCAAGCTGGAAATAAGAAGACAAATGAATTTTAAACGCAGACCCATGCAAAAAAAAAAAATTGTTAAGTTTAAAGTTTTGTTCAGTCAAAAAAGTTTTGTTAAGTGAAACATCTCTGCCTGGAAGGAGTGATTAGCCGCAGCAAACCAAACATATCAACCAAAAATGGCCTTTGCTTCTGTGTTGCATGATTATTTAATTCCAAGTGTATAGTCATCTGTCAACTTGACTTAAACTGTGCTTTTTTTCAAATAACAAAAACAGAATAATAACCTATTTCCATGGGCTCACCACCAGTGGGAAGGGCCAAAGGGGTCAGGTGCATAGAGAGCTGGGCGGCGGACAAAGGTGGGTACCTTGGCGGTCTAGACCCCGGCTGCAGAAGCGGGTTCTTGGGACATGGAATGTCACCTCTCGGGCTGGAAAGGAGGCCGAGCTGGTGTGCGAGGCAAAAAAGTTCCAACTAGTCATAGTCTATGTTTTGCCTCCATACACAGTTTGGGTTCTGGTACAAGCCCTCTCGAGAGGGGCTGGACTCGCTTCCACTCTGGAGTTGCCCACGGTGAGAGGCGTCGAGCAGGTGTGGGTATACTTATTCTGGTTCACCATCCGCCATCTCAGGAGTGGAAAGCAGTGCACCGTCAAGGCTATTTACAGTGGAGATGACGTGCTGCTGAGCTCGACTCGGGATGTCGTGAGTCGGTGGGGAGAATACTTCGAAGACCTCCTCAATTCCACCAACACACCTTCCATTGTGGAAGCAGGGACCGGAGACTCCTAGCTGGACTCTCCAATCTCTGGGGTCAAAGTCACTGAGGTAGTTAAAAAACTCCTCTGAGGCAAGGCCCCAGGGGTGGATGAGATCTGCCCTAAGTTCTTAAAGGCTCTGGATGTTGTCAAGTCAAGTCAAGTCAAGTCAAGTCAAGTCAAGTCAAGTCAAGTCAAGTCAAGTCAAGTCAAGTTTATTTGTATAGCCCTAAATCACAAGCAGTCTCAAAGGGCTTCACATAGACAAAAATTGACAATTGTGCTCAAAGCATCCCCTGATCTCAAGCTCCCAAAAGGGCAAGGAAAAACTCAAAAAAAACCTTGTGGGGCTGTCCTGGGTGACATGCCTCTACAACATTGCGTGGACATCCTGCCCCAAGTGGAGGAGTTCAAATATCTTGGGGTCTTGTTCAGGAGCAAGGGCAGGATGGAGCGTGAGATCGACAGGCGGATCGGTGCAGCATTGGCTGTAATGCGGACTTTGTACCGGTCCATCGTGGTGAAGAGAGAGCAAAGGCAAAGCTCTCAATTTACCGGTCAATCTACACTCCTACCCTCACCTATGGTCACAAGCTATGGGTTGTGACCGAAAGAACGAGATCCCGGATACTAGCAGTCGAAATGAGTTTCCTCCGCAGGGTGTCCGGGCTCTCCCTTAGAGATAGGGTGAGAAGCTCGGTCATCCGGGAGAGACTCGGAGTAGAGCCACTGCTCCTCCACGTTGAGAGGAGCCAAATGAGGTGGCTCGGGCATCTCATCAGGATGCTTCCTGGACGCCTCCCTGGGAAGGTGTTCCGGGCATGGTCTGTCTCTCTGTCTGTCTCTCTGTCTCTCGCTTTCTCTACCCCCCTCTCTTATTTATTGAATACAATTTTTCTTGACAGGCAGGCAATCGGCCTACAAAGTATGTTTTTGGGATGTGGGAGGAAACCGGAGTCACCGGCGAAAACCCACACGGGTACGGGGAGAACATGCAAACTCCAAACAGGAAGGGCCGGAGGTGGAATCGAACTCGCACTTTCCTAACTATGAGACGGACGTGCTAACCGGTGCGTCACCATGTCGCCGCATGAACAATTATTTGAAGATAATTTAAAACCTATGCTAGTAATATTCGAAAGTAATATTTGAAAGTGATAAAGTTATAGTTTACTTTGGCTTTATTAAAAGTTTTTTGCTGTCAGATACTGGTTCTTTATACAAACTCGGATGGGGAAAACCAAAATTGTTTTTTTCAGAGTGAGATTGGTTCACTTTTCTGGTTTGAGTTGTGGCAAGGTGATAAAAAAAATGCACATTTGTGTTTGAAGTGTAATTAATCAACCATGAGGAACTACTGACAAAGCCTGGCAAAAATATTGTTGAAAAGGTCTCTCCAGGAGGAAGCATCAAGTTGAACAATAGGAATAGGCCTATTTGCTTTGAAGAGAACTTGCCAGAAACTCACCACCAACATTTTTGTTTTCCACAACTATTTTAAGGTTCTTTTACTAGTTTTTAAATGTCTCAATGGGCTATCTAATATCCTGAGGTCCTTTGCCACTGGTCTTCTAATTGTTCCTAGAGCTAGAACAAAAACCTATGGAGCATTTAGGATTAGGCTGACACCTAAATCTTGAGGCCGGGAACTCTTTCACAATTTTTCAGTTCAACATTTTGGGCAAGGGCCAGATGTAATCTTGTCAAGGAAACTTGATCAGATTGATTAGTCACGAGTTTTGAAGTTGAATGGCCCTAAGGAGATGAATCTGGTATCGTCTGATTGGGTAAAGCAGTTGTTTTTATAAATGTCAGGGGTCCATAGATTATGATCCTCCGAGCACAGAGAATGCGGCTCCAAGGCATGAGCATGCAAAAGTTGGAACCAATAGGGAAGGCGCCCTGGGCAACCATCCTCCATTAGATGGGTAGGTATTCACATCATCCCCTTGTGGACAATCTCCGATAGTTGAAGCATCCAAAAATATTAAGGGGCATCTACCTGTGCTTGATGGTCTTAGAGTTAGAAAATCTGCAGAACCTCCCTCTAAGCCCCTAAAGATTCAATCTTCAAAAACGAAGGCTAGAGCCTGGGTACAAACCTACAACCCACTCAGCTGTGAGGTAGACGTGCCAACTAGTAGGCCACGTCAGAATTACGCATTCTTATTCACATAAATTCCACTCAATTGTTCCAAAGATCAGTGACTACGGTCCAAAACCTGTTTGTCAATGACAGAATAGTAAAAATAAATGGTTTTTGTTCTCTTTTTGGTGAATTTCTTTTGGTTTCTTGTGTCATGTGACACAATGAACATTCTATTTCTACCAATCCACCATATAAAACAAATCTTCATCGTCATTCTTAGCATCAAGCATCGCAACTGCAAAGGTAACGTTACATCCTACTTTTCTAACTAAATTTCATGCGACTAGATAGATAGATAGATAGATAGATAGATAGATAGATAGATAGATAGATAGATAGATAGATAGATAGATAGATAGATAGATAGATAGATAGATAGATAGATAGATAGATAGATAGATAGATAGATAGATAGATAGATAGATAGATAGATCCCCGAGTGGAAATTCATTCTATAAATGTCCACTGCTTTCTTGATTCAAATGAAAATGAAATGCTGATTTTTACTGCAAAAAATATGAATCGTTGTTCAATATTATACAGATGGCATTTGCTCTGCGCTCGTTGTTCCTCCTTTGTGAGATCAGTGGACTCCTGACTGGACTCGTAAGTGAAAATCTCACCCGCTGACTTCAACAATTTACAATGGTCTTTGATGTATTGGTGTCTTCATTTGTTCCAATAATAATATTTTAACCATGTTCTTCTTCAAAGTGGTCTTTCCCTGCAATAGGTTGGTAGTTGTGACTCACAAATACTTTTTCTAGTTAAATAACAAGCAGTTTTGCTGATTTGATTGACGTAGCTCCTTTTCCTCTGAAAAAAAAAATGTACTGCAGGCGTCACCTGCCCTGCAGATTGGACTCAGTTGGACTGTTCGTGTTACATTTACCAAAACGAAGCAAGGAACTTTGCAGATGGAGAGGTATGGATGACAATAGTTTACTGCTCTTACCATCCGTCTGGTGATTGGACATTGTGGCTCTGAGTTAAAATATGCCTGGCGTATCTTGAACGTGTTCATCCATCCGCCCTCCACGCTGCAGGCCGTGTGCAACATTCTTGGTGGAAATCTGGTCTCCATTCATAATGACCTGGAAAACGCAGTTGTTCAACAACTGATTGCTGCAGCTAACCTTACTTGGATTGGACTTCATGATTCAATTGTGGTAAAAAGACTAACCAGTTCAAACTTTCTCTTGTGTTCAGTAGAAATATTTTCGTCACTTAGTCCAACAGACTCCATCTTATCGTCACCATCGTAAAGTATGGAGGTGTCAAGTTAAGAGTCTTTGGCAATGCAGGGTTAGGATCTCATGAGGCTGAAAAACCACAATGTCATCCGTCTCTACTTAAAATTTGACCATATCAAATATGGATAGTTTGGTGTTTAAATCCAACTTTACATTCAATCAAATTATCTTTCAGAAAAAAATGGATATTTAACAACAATTAAACTGACCCTGTGCTCCAAACTCTGACCTCAAACTCTAGCTTGACTCAGTTTCATAATGACAGTGTGTTTCTAATACCATTGAAACACAATGTATGGATTGCCTTGTGACAAACAAACAAACAATACATGCAAAGTGCTGTCGTCATGTTTAACTTGAAATGTAACTTTGTCTTTCAGGATGGTGACTACATTTGGACTGATGGCACAGTTGAGAATTTCCGCAACTTTGGTACAGGGGAGCCCAATAGCAGTAATGGTGACTGTGTACTGATGGATGAGACTGGTAGGTGAAACAATTAAAGTTTGCTAAGGACACAGTCCTGCAATACAAAAACATTTCCATATTTCTTCCAGCTGGACTTTGGACAAGTGCAAACTGTACAGATCTTCAAACATATGTTTGCATCAAGAATGTGCATCGTTTGTTCAACTAATCGCTCGTTTTACCATCGTCTGCTTTCTGTCAGAATGAATTTCCATAATCCTGACTCAAAGAGAGAAACTTAAGTGGTGTCATTGTAATTTTAGGTTTACGCTCAAATCTGCTTTTCTACTCTATTCCTTCAAATGTTACTGACAACAATTTTCTAACGTCAAAGCATTTCTCTATTAAATGAAGGCTTTTTTTCCAGCATCAAAATTTATTTGTCATTTTTGCATGCATTTTTTAAACTGAGTCTATTGCTTGAAACCTAAAATAGAAAAATCTTGGGTACTAGCAGTACAGATGGATGGATGGATGGATGGATGGATTGATGGATGGATGGATGGATGAATGGATGGATGGATGGATGGATGGATGGATGGATGGATGGATGGATGGATGGATGGATGGATGGATGGATGGATGGATGGATGGATGGATGGATTTGTTTAGAATTTGTATTTCACAATTTTAACCAGAGGTGTGCATTCCGTCAGTATCAACGGAAGGTCAAAGCTCTAGTTTTGCTGGTAAACCGATCCAGCCATGTTTGAGTTGGCTTTGCTCTCCAAAACCTGTTTGTCAATGAAAGAATAACAATAATAAACGAGTTTTGGTTTGGATGACATGTTTTTACATACTAATTGTGGGGTTTAGTCTTACGGTTTCAGTTTACTTAAGATCCGTTTATGTTTGAAAGATCTGTATGTAAGATCTGTGTGAAAGATTAACGATAATAAACGGGTTTTGCTTTAGTCTATTGGTTTCTGTGACACATTGAACATTCCATGACAGCCAACCCAACATATAAAAGGGATCGCCATTGGCATCGTCAGTATCAAACATCACAACTGCAAAGGTAACTTTTCAAACTCAACTTCATGAGGCTCTTTAACATTTACTAATTTCTTGATTCAC